>NC_092207.1:46351419-46430555 GCF_043381705.1 Parasteatoda tepidariorum | reverse complement strand
TAACCCATCAAAAACGCCCATATATATATATATATTACAGAGAGAGAGGGAGAGAAATCGATAGATATGGATGCATAACATATTGGCTAGAACATATTTTGCTTTATTGATGCAATATTAGAAAGCACTCCCTTTTGCGGATATAATTGTGTGAGTTGATGAAGAGAATTTATGTTTCCCCCCCCCCTTCAGTTTGCAAATTTTACGTGGTGGTTTGTAAATAATCACTACTATCCGACGTCATTTAGTCCGCTATATTGAAAATACGAAATTTTATTGTTGAAAACGTGGTTACAGATTTATGTTTTCCTGATATCTCGTTGAACTGTTTAGCAAATCGCATGATGTTTTTTCTTGTTTTTCCTCCGATTGCTAACATTTTGTTGATTATTTTGCGATATTTTACCCACCTCCACTTTCATTTGTTCACGTGGAATATTGAAAAATGTGTTTCATCACTGCTTCACCATTGCACGGTCATGGAAAGAGCACTGTTGCAAAGTGTATATCCAAATAGAAGTTTTTGAATTTCAAGAAAAAAAAGGAAACACTTAATAAAACACTTAATAATTAAAGATCTCGAAACTCATAGTTTAAATGCTAAAGTAGAAAGAAAAGCGTTCTTGAAATAAATACGCAGGCTATAGTTATCAAAAAGTAAAGAAATACTATATTCAACAAACACAAATATGTTTATTCTTAATCGACCAAATAGTATTTAAATTTCAAAACACTTAAATTTATTAAAATCTATAACTAAATATTTTTATTGATGGATGGTACAAAAGATAATCAATATATCCAGAAATTTTTAATTCAATTATTTTTTAATTACTAAAAATTCAATTTTTTAATGGTGAGAGTTTTTTTTTTTAGCAAAAGCGGGTAGATGCAATAAATGTAAAATTATATGTTTGAGTATATTGACATTTAAGATATAGATCAGCAAAATCTTAAATCTTGGATCTAAGTATTAAGAAAAAAAATAATAGAAAAAATATTCAGTAATAGTAAACTCGCATAATTAATAATACCAAATAAGTGAACAGTTTGATTCAATCAAAACTGCTAATTCGGTTCTTTATCCATCGATAGTACCATTGAGATATTTAGGAAGTTTTGTTTTTTAAATGTTATCATAAGTCTCACTGAACATTTTAGTAACAAATCAACATGATACCAACAATGTAATACGAACGTGTTAGAGACAAAAATTAAATGCTCCTTCAATTGAGTAATATGAATTTATACTTATATATTGCTTTGCCATTTGACAGTACGATATTAATTCTAGAAACAACTGGCATTCTACCATTTGAAGGTGGATCAGAGAATACATAAGACACTGACTTATATTATTTAAATAATGGGTATTTGTTCTTTCCGAGCAGGGGACTAAATATATACGTTACCAGTAAAAGCTGTTAATGTACGCGTTACATACAGCTAACTGCAGATTAGCTTGATGAAAAATATCAGATTACATATTGTTTCCTTTCTAAATTAATTAATTATTTTTTTCTCATTTTCGCAAGCATTAAAAAAGTAGTAGCATTTAGTAACAAATCAACACGATACCAACAATGTAATACGAACGTGTTAGAGACAAAAATTAAATGCTCCTTCAATTGAGTAATATGAGTTTATACTTATATATTGCTTTGCCATTTGACAGTACGATATTAATTCTAGAAACAACTGACATTCTACCATTTGAAGGTGGATCAGAGAATACATAAGACACTGACTTATATTATTTAAATAATGGGTCTTTGTTCTTTCCGAGCAGGGGACTAAATATATACGTTACCAGTAAAAGCTGTTAATGTACGCGTTACATACAGTTAACTGCAGATTAGCTTGATGAAAAATATCAGATTACATATTGTTTCCTTTCTAAATTAATTAATTATTTTTTTCTCATTTTCGCAAGCATTAAAAAAAAAGCTTAAAAAACGTTCAGATGTTTATTTCGCTATAGCCTTTTTTATTTTTATTTTTTTTTAATTTCATTTTGTAACTGGCGTTGAACAGCAGACCCAATTCTGAAGTATCGACCATCAATGTTCAACGCTGTAGCCTTGTAATTTTGTACACAACCCAGAAGGCGAGGAAATTCTTGGATCATCAACTTTATCAACTGGGGATCAATTATATTATATTTTATAAAGCAAATGAAATAATATTATGTTTAGCACCCACAAAGGAAATATATTTTTTGAGAAATATTTAACAAATTAAGGATTAACTATCACTGAAGTCAACAAAGAGCTGAACACTTTTTCTAAATTAAAATGAAATTTTCAATTTAATTTATTTAAAGCAGTACATTCTTTTTTACCAAATCTAAAGACGCACATTACGCTAAATAGTTTTTATACTGACTTATTCTTTTGAATATTTAAATTTTTACAGGAAGTAAAGCATAACAATAAATATTTTATAATTAATCAATATCAACTTAATCAAATTTCCCAAAAGTACATTCGCCTCCAAATTTAAAAATGCCAAATTTAAAAAAGCTTAAATTTAAATTTTGCACAGAATTAAAATTCCTAAAGATGCAAATAATTAATCAGTTTTCTTGAAAAGAGTTCCTAATTTAAGTAATATTTAATAGATTTTATTTAAAAAATAACAAATAAATAAGCAATAGAAAAGTAAATCAAATATGTTGATATCATTTATTTGAGTCGTTTTCAGTTTTACTTCGTAATAATCGAGCCACAATTTCATCCCTCTCTCTATTTTTTTTTTTTTATTCATTTAAAAAATTCATTTAAATTTAATCCATTATATAATGTTCGGTAAAAGTGTGAAAAAATTATTCAAATTTTTTTAGGGCTTATGAGATTATTGATTACTTAATGTTTCTCTTAACTTTAACATCAATACTTCATAATTACCACTTTTATTGATGACTCTGGATTGAATGAAAATAACCACCCCACCCCCTGCCAAAAAAGATATAAGTAAAAAAATGTATTGAAACCATCCCTCCAAAGTTCTACCACTTTTTAATTCGACAAATAGATCGGGGTGCATTTTTAATCTTTTGTTATGTACCACAACAATGGTTGCGCATCATTTAATCATGATGCGCTTGTGTATTCTACTCTACCAGTAAAAAATGAAAGGGTCTTTCATAATCCAATACGGAAATTAACCCATCAAAAACGCCCCTTCCGACGAAAGAGAGGCGGGGAAGAGAAAGCGGTCTAAAAAACCGAAAATCGTACATTAGTACATAACGACTGCTAATCTCGAGTGATAGGTATCACCCTTCAGGCCTCTTGTATCGTCTCTCGGGAAATTTTTCGTAAAAACCTCCAGCTTCTAGTGCAAATAATGAGGCACTCATCGGCTGACTCACCTCATACACGCAAAAGCCTGAGGAAGACGCTAAGTGAGGAGGGATACATCGGGGGGCAGAAAAAGCGCACGGCGATCGGAAGTCGCTGTCTATCGTGATAGCGACGTGATGGATGATTGGGGACTAGTATAGCTAATCCCGGCCTTAGAGAAACTTTGTTTGAACTTTAGCTTGTGGCGCCATCTGGTGAAGGAGGGGGACAATGTTTGCGTGTGGCGAAAATGAATAATTGAGTGCAATGGGCGTATCGCATGTCTTCATTCAATAGGCTTCACTGCAAAATCCCCCCTTTTGTTGCTTGTTTGTTTTGTTTTGAAAATGATGTAAAAAGTATAAGGCATTATGTTTGTGCTCAGTTGTGAAAACTACGTGCAGATTTAGATATCAATAAAAAGAAAGTTATCAGTTGCATTTTTCTATAAATACTTTTGTGCATTCATTGTACATATTTTATTTCGGAAAAATATCGGAAAGTGGCAGTTATCGAATAAATTAGCATTTATAGCATTATTTTCTTTTATTATTTTGTCATTTTTTATTCTGCTGATGAAGAATTGTAATTTTTACGAGAGTATATTTATTCGAAGATTTAGCATTGCATACTACACAAATGATTAATATATTATATAGAGTTCTTGAAATTTTAATTATAACAAAAAATATTTTCCTTATAAATGAAAAGTTAACAAGGAAAATTACTGAAACAAATGGTTTATAATAAAAATTACCAGTGAAAAAATTAACTGGCCAAATAATGAATAATAAATATTGACAATTGAAAAAGTAACAAAGAATTAGTAAAAAAAAATAATAAATATTTATTGATTATTTTTTTATTTCTTTAAGCAATCGAATTTTAATTTCTAGTTCATAAAGTTGTTAACTTTTTAACTTTAATTTGCCGTTAAATTAAAACTTGAAAATTAAAGTAGTAACTTCAACTTCTGATACACGCAAACTTGTTACAGTAATTTATATTTTTTTAAAGTTTATTGGAATTTTAAGTGAAATAAGTGTATTTAAGTATTATTTAATGTTACTAACCCAATTTTTTTATAATAAGAATATATTCAAACAAACTTTTACAAAAAATGCCAATACTATTATATCAAAATGATTATCTGTATTTTGTAAATACAAAATAGTAACTTTTTTAACAACACGTTAGTCTTAACAGTAACCACTGTTATCTTATACTTAAAAAAAAATATTATTTTGCATTACCAACTATAAATAGGTGGAAAAATAGAATGCAATAACTGAATTTTTCGATCAAAAAAACAGTTTGATTACCAATAGTTTTGTCAATGATCATTTAAATAACTGAAAAATAAAAAAAAAAGCTATGTAAGTTTTTTTTTTTTTTTTTTTTTTTTTGAAAAAATGGTTAAATTACAATTAATAAATCTAAAAAACCTACATTTTTTCAAAAAACAAAATAAAACAAAAACCGATTTTTTTTTCTCCAAACTTTTAAGTACAATGTTCGAGCGGAAGGAATTAATCCATTTCAGATATTTTTAAGCCGTTTTTATTCTTATTACAATAGGCAACTTCTCCGCAATAAAATATTCCTGAACTAAAATATTTTTTTTCCACGATATTAATCATTTCTGTTCCGTGACAAATTGCTATAATCAGATAAAAGTAAAATCTGTTGATAATTTATAAAAAAGAATTTATGTAGTAACGATAACTTATATTCGATAACCGTATTCGCTATCTTAATGTTTCAAAAAGATCACTGACTGCATGTCTAGCTTATAAACATAAACTATATTCAACATGGCAATAAATTTAAGAATAAGATAAATATAGGGAGATATATAAATCAAATTTTAAATTAATTTTGCTTTTTACAAAGCAATGATGTAATGTTTCTTCGGTGGCTCTCAAAATCATTAAAAAGTAGCCATCCTAGTTAAATTAAAAAATTAAAAAAATAATTAAAATTCTTTTATAAATACAGTTATAAATAATTAAGGAAAATGATCAAAGAACCCAGCAATTGTTCTAAGTATGTGATAGGATTGGGGAGAATCGAGAAAAATGCAGATGACAAATCATTCTTATGCCCTCTCAAGATGTATTTTTTTAGAAGCTTGCACGATCTGAACTATGCTGACTTGCACACTTGAAAAAAAAACGTGCAAAAGATAAAAAGAAAATAACCAATACGAGGTGCAAATTTGAAACAATAAACTAAATCCTGCAGCTATTTAGGCTCAATTGCTGAAAAAGATGTAAGGAACAGTGATGACATTAAACAACGAATCATCAAAGCACTAGCATCTATAATGGATTAAACAAATTTCTTAGATTATTGAAATTGAAACAAAGATCACAATTTACAAAGCCATAGTATATGAAATCTTTTTCTTTCTTTTTTTATAACTTTTTAATTGTATTTATCTCTTTATCTGTTAATTTGTTTATTTCCATGACACTAAAACCTGGAAATAAGCTAAGGAAAAGAAACATGTGTTTGAGATTCGTCAATACAAATGTTAAAGATGCATACTTAAATTTTTGTTGAATTAAAAATTTATCCAATGAAATTTTCAAAAGAGTCTTGATATCACTATGCCATAACTCTTGATACAAATTCTGAGAACTTTCTTCGATTGAGTAATTGCATGAAACATTGCTTACCTATACGATTCAAAGAGTGCAATATAAATCGGGATGCTTGAAATTGTATAATCTTGCACTAAACTCTCGCACTTTCACTCCATACGATAGTTATTTTCATTTGTAAAAACTATCATTGAGTTTTTATAAGTGATATCTATTTGAATAATATTTGAATATCAAATATTTATAGAAACTCTATGTAGAATATCACGAGTAGCTTATTCACGGTAGTGCAATATCTCTCCAAATTTGATGTCAAACAACCCTAAATGTTGTGCAAAGAAACATTTTTTTACAAGTTAGCACCGAATCTAGCTATCATGTATAAGGGTGTATAAACGTTCTTAACATACCGAAAAAGCAAAACGTTTACACTAAGATCGCTCTCCTTACACCATGCGTTAAATATTTTCGTTTTCGAAAACTATAATGTTTCCTTTCTTTGATTTTGTCTGTAATTAGCTTTAATCGATAAGAAGTTGGTAAATGCTTGCTTCTGGCTTCAAGTTGCTTTTCATATGCAGAAACAGAAGTTCGCTGTTTAATTATGTTATGTATGTTCGCTGTTTAAATATGTTATGTATATTCTTACGCTACTTTTATTAGTGTAAGAAGGAAAATTAGATTTCATTTATTTTAAATCTCTGAGAACTGTAAATTATTTTAGAATATATTACTTAAGTCTGCTTCCGCTATGTTAAGCCTAATTCGTTATATTATTCTCTCTGTGCTACGCTTATGTTTGATACTAAAGCTAATTTTATTACAAGAATTACTGTATACCTTCTAAATTAAAGATTTTTACTTTACATTACATTGAAAAAATTTAGCGATTCTTATGGATTTCTTATTTTACTGTATTCAAAAATTTTAGTATTATTGAATAACAAAAAATGGCGACGGCTACTTTACACCAAGTAGTGTAAAATAACATAGGTGTGGCGAAGCACTATATCCAAATGCTATGTTTGGCGTTACACTTCGCCACTTTGGTCCAAAGTAGTTCCCGTTTTCGGAATTGAGAAACACAATTTTTTTTACATAGTGTGTATTAAAGCATAAAACCCTTACGGATACAATATTATTATTCTAAAAACGAGAAATTCACAAACTTAATTGTTGAGAGCTCAATCTAATTGAAAAAATCGCATTTGGATAGAAAGAAGAGAAAAGAAAAATGATAGGTTTTTTTCTTCCTTTTTATTAGTCTTAAGTTAAAAATTTATGGTGTAAATATAAGTTATCCTTATTTTGGAACGTTTAAAAAGTTTCTATAAACTGATCGCGTATTAGCAATTTCTTAAATAAACCATATGCCAATCGTGACTTTTTCAATTTTTCAATTTTTATAACTATTTATGCATATTTTGATATAACTATTAAGTATTACAGAAACTAATTATTAAATACTCATTGAGGAACTATTAATATTTATAGATAAACTAACATTCAATACTCCTTTTCAAGTATTCATAAAAATATGGGATAAATGCTAATGAGTTGAAAGAAAAAAATATTTTTATTTTGAAATAAAAGAAATGTAGATATTATTTTTTGCTTCTTGTTCAGTCGATAACAACACAAAACTCTTGATTTAAAGAAAATGGAAATTTAGAACAGCAAAATATTTCTTTTTATTCGCCTTTACAACTTTTAATTAACTGAGAAGACATAGTAGAAAACATCAAGACCATATTTTTCTTATAATAAATATTATTTCGTATTCGATTCTCTAAGTTATTAACACGAATTTTTCTTTTCGGAAAAAAATTATTCAATAGAATTAAAACAAATAAGATGAATGTTGGAAAGTTCTTTTTTTATGTAAAAGAATTTCTCATCATCAGCATTTTTTTTCTGCAAAAAATATGTGGTGCTTCCTTGAAAGATATATGTATTAACAATTAATTCGGAATAAAATAAAATGTATTCTGTGCTTTATACAATCTTTATGCAATGCAAAAAAGTCCGAATCAAATTATGGTAAAATTACAAGCACCCTAAATGTAGCACATTTCAAATCTATTTTACTATCAAATCCATTTTTACTGTACAATCTTACACCGTAATTTTTACAGCAAAACTTGTTTATCAAAAGGATTCAGCTATTTTAGAGTAAATATTACTATAAAAAGTATCGTAAATCATATTATCCATGCAGTAAAAATCTACTATAAAAATGAATCTTGTTTTTAAAAGCACTAGCACCGTAAGTGTCAGTGCTTTTAACCTTAGCTTCATCCGGAATTTTTTACAGTGTAGAAAATAAGTACATTTTAATTTATTTCCCTATTATAAATACTTTTTCTCGCTCTTAAGATGGTTCTTTTGTGGGTTTTGAAGTCATATTTATGTATTCATAGTCATATTTATGTAATATTACTTTAAAAATTACAGTATAAGTATTTATGGTATAAATGTATTTTATGGTAAAATGGATTTTATGCATGATGCATTCAAAGAGTGCTGGTACTTTATGCTGCAAGATAAATTTTGGAACAAAAAATCTCATGCACCATAATTTTAACAGTAATAATTACTGAAAAATCACAGAATTACTCCTATAAAATAAACATTTCTTTATCACGGTATCAATAGTTAAATGGATAACAATTAAATGGATAAATAATAGTTTCAGAATAATAATAAAAATGGCCTATTCTTCAAATCGGAGTTTGATCCACAATTTTTAACAGTATGAATAACAAAAATCAAATCCCAATTTAACTCTTATGACCCAATTTAGTGCGAATCCCAATTTAATCCTTATGACCCATTTAACTCGTAATTTTTACAACAATAATTACCATAAAATCACAAAACCACTTGAATTAAATAATTATTACTTTAAAAAATACAATATAATATTTTACAGCAAAAATGGATTTTAAGGTAAAATAGATTTCACGGATGATACATCCAAAGTGTTGATACTTTAGATCGTAATTTGATCCTGATTTTTCTACAATTTAGTTATTGTCGTCTTAGGGAACTTGATTAAATCTTGTTAATGACTTCTGCCTACCACTTCACAGAACTATATTAAGTACTTAAACCTTAAAAACTTCCTAGGATTCTTATTTCTTAAAAAAAAAACATGAGCAAAAATAGATAATTATTTACAGTGAATGGAGACTGGCTAATAGTTTACATTCATTCTGAATTTTTCAAGATGCCATAAAATATAAACAAGAGACTTGTGCATAAGTCTTATTATTGTTGAGTCAAGACTTCCTTTGGAAACTTGAAAAGAAGAAGAACTAAATTGCCACTCCTTATATGTAGTTTACGTAATAAGTTATTTAATTAATTTTTCAGACAACTTAGCAAAGTTCCAGACTACATTTTTATGCAGAAAATGTAAACCTCGAAACTATTTGCATGTAAAAGCATTAATAGTTCAAAGAAAATTAATTCAAAGGAATTGGAAAGCGTAGAATAATTTTGTAGGGTTTTTTTTAAAGAATTTTTTGCCTGAAAAATTATTTTTATTGCTGACTTTTCATATGTTACGATTTGGAAATAAATATTTTCGTATTTATCTTTTTTTAATAAAAAAAACTAAAATTTAACGCAAATATGTATTCATATTTAATCTTAATCAATATTAAATTTATCTCGAAATGAAAAAAAGAGAAATAAACGCTATTTAATTTATTTTCAACTTTTAAACACGTTTTATTACATATTGATATTTTTTAATCATCGTTGTGTACATTCTGAGCTTTTGTCTATAAGTTTAATTCCTCATATCGTTTAGTTTAAAAGAAATTGCCTTACACTTTTTAATATTAAATGAACCGAAACTGCTGCAAAACTTTATATTTATTTAAAAACAGATGAAGAAGAATTATTCTTTTGTTTATTGCTGCAATACCTTCGGAAGGAAGATCCAATTTCATTTATGATTGTGAAATTAAGTTTTTTTTTATGTCTAGTTTTACTTACTATTTAATCTTTTTATAGATTTCATTTTTTCATCTTCATTTTGTGTGCGTGTGTTTTCTAAAAAAGTGAAATTAAGATATATATCTGTTGGATGTCAAAGTTCAATATAACCACTAAAATGTCAAGTAGAAGAAATTAAATATTATAAACTAATTTCCTTTCAAAAATATATTTTAAAATTTTACTTTATCAATATGCGTTACTCGTATGATAACAGCTTAAAAGTTTCCTGGTAATTGGTCATATATTAATAGCAAATTTATAATTATGTTATTACATTTCTATAAAAAGAGTATAGCAAAGCTGATGAATACTATAAACCTATTTATTAAATACTAGATGAGAAAAAGAAACAATATTTATAAAATTTTATACTTTTGCATGTGAAAATATATTAATGGGTTCAGAAAAAAACGTTTCAAGGAACAAAACAACAATGCTTCAATTCTAATTTAAGAGAAGCGTATATTAAGCTGTTCTTTTTATTTTGCCAATAATTACATGAGAGATTTGATTTTAAAAAAGCTACGATTTTTATGAAGAAAAAGGGAACAATTATTTAAAAAAAAATATTCATTCTATTATTTGCTCTAACGAGTTATTTAATTAACTTTGAAGACAATATGGGAAACTTCCGCCTATATTTTTCACATAATAAGTTGTTCCGTATTCTTTCCTTAAGCCATTTACAAGTAATAGTAAAAGCTTCTTTAAAGAATGAAGACAAAGTGTAAAAGCAAATAAAATGTATTTATTAACGCTTTTAACTTTTTTTTTCCTAAAATTTTTTTATAAATGCATTTTTTACTAGAAGAATATATAAATGCTTTTTAGTTCTTATAACTACAAAAAATGTGCTAATACCTGGAATAAAAGATTTATGAACAATTAATTGGGAACAATAAAAAATATATACATTGTACTTTTAATAAATACTTTTTAATTTAATTCAGGATTTGATTACATTAGTCTTTTAATCATACAGTTTTCTTTTAATTTCCTTTTTTAATTTTTTTAATTGTTCTAATGTTTTTTTCAATAATTTTCAATGGTGATTAGTGCAATGTGATTAGTTTCATTCTGGATTTTGGATACTTATTGTAACTTTTTATTCATGGTTATTCATTCTATATTTCAATGAATAGAAAGGTATAATACATTGACTTAGTAAAAACACTCGAGGAAAAATCATGATGCATGTTGAAATGCATTATCGGGACGCTTTCTTCTTTATTCAAGGCACTACAGTCTGTAACAGGCCAAGACCGTCCCAAGTAGTCTTTACCATCTGGTCCTATACTCAGCAAGACACATCCTGTTTCCCGATTTTTCCTATTTGAAAATTTTTGTCAACCGAGTGGAGCCAT
The DNA here is from genome assembly GCF_043381705.1 of Parasteatoda tepidariorum. Classification (NCBI taxonomy): domain Eukaryota; kingdom Metazoa; phylum Arthropoda; class Arachnida; order Araneae; family Theridiidae; genus Parasteatoda; species Parasteatoda tepidariorum. The sequence goes on along the minus strand of NC_092207.1, from coordinate 46,419,233 downwards.
CTACTTGATGCTATTCCTCATTTCCTGTTTTCCTTGCGATTTATTAAAATTAACTTTTTAATTGAATTTGTATCATCAGATCGGAATAGATGTCCATGGCAATTTATTACATTTCATGACTTTAAAAATATCAAGTTGATTGCAATTTTGGTAAATTTCAAACATAAACAAGGGAATCCTGCTGTTTAAATCATGGACTGCTAAATATTCTTCGTAAAATTTCTCGTATCGGAATAATATGCCAAAATCATCTTATGATTCTAAGTAAAAATTTACTATTATGGAAATTAAACGATCTTAAATTTCATTAAACGATAATAGTCCAATTTTAACGGATACATAGATCAATTAATTACCGTAATATGACTTGCAGCAAATTTATGCAATGTCATGGTTCAAAGTATGGTTCACTATTGTGGTTCAATTTCTAATGATTTTTTTTTTTTTTTTTAGAAAGTAGAACTGAAATAACTGGAGGATTTGAGTCTTTCAATAAGCTTCACCAAAATTAAGTTCAACTAATAATTATTTTACTTAAAATATTGGATAATTTTCGTAAAACTCGTAGTGAAAGGGTAAAATATAGATCAATACTCGCAATGCAGAAAACTGCATAATTTTCTCAATTTAACCTATTTTGTACTAATTTCTTTGCTTAAGTTTTATCTATCCCTCTTTTTTTTCTCACGAGAAAAAAAATCACTTTTTACTTGTCAATGATAATGCTACATTTTACGTAATAGGCGTTGATTTTTATGCAATAAGCAATGATAATTTTAAGAATTGCGAATCGATATTCACGAAAAGGTATAGCAAATATTGTTTTAAAATTCTAAAATTCAAAAAAATATCTATATATTTCAAAATAATCGAGCAAATTAATAATGAAAAATTTACAAAACTGAACAGTGCATGCAATAAGAAATTCTTAATAGTTTTTAGATTATTTTTTACTATGTTAGAAGTCCGTGCATCCAACGGTATTTATAGGATAATGTAGTACTGCAAATTGTTGATGAGCAGATTATGATACTAAAATAATTAATTTTCTGCTATAAATAATTTCTCGGGAAGAAAGCTAATTTTTTATTAAAAAATTAATAATTTATTTAGCCCATAATAACATAAATAATATGACAAGTAGAGCTATGATAATTTTTTAAATCTAAATATTTCATGAAATAATTTTTTTTTCGTAACATTTGTAATAGTTTTTTTTCAATTGTTAAAATTATATTTAAAGGCAAGAAAAAACTATACACAATTTTAATTTTGAGATTCCGCCAGTTAAAAATACCTTGACCATTACTCCATATTTAGGAGAAAAAGTTTAATTAGTACCACTTTTGCATTAATATTGCCTTTCATTGCATAACTATTTTTTCAACCGCTGCTCTAAAATTACTTAATATTAATAAAATACGTTTTAAAAGAATTACTATAAGCAAAATAAACACACGGATTCAAATAACTTTAAGAATAATAATTTTGCGACGTAGTTCACCCATGCTACCAAGTTATCATTGTTTATTCATTTTATAGAGAATAAAAGTTATTAAATATTAAAATAATAAATTCATTTTTTATCAAATAGAGCATTAGGCTAGCAAACATCACTGATTATGCATTTAAGACCTTTGAAGAAATAAATTCGCCTATAGTTTAATCTAAGAGAATGGCTAATGCTTAACTAATGACAAATTTCTATTTTTCAAATGGCTCCCCCGATTGATATAAATTAGCGTTTTGAACGAATTTTAGGATCGGGGACTAAAATTTATCCTTTCAGTCACTGTCTAAATATCAAGAAGAGTTATAAGAGATACACACACAGACAAATTCTTTAATATATTTTTATTTATAATAACAATTTTATTTGAAACTTTTCAATTGCATATAAAAGTTATAGAAACATAGCACTGATATAAAAAGCATGGCTGCAAGCAACGTTTTTCTATATGTATGTTACAGCTTTGAAAGAATCATTCACTATGAAATAAACAAATAAAAATTTAGCAACACATTTCCTAACAAAAGCTTTTGATTATCATTCTTTTCCAACTGAAGATAGGTGCTCACAATGTTTTATGCAGTTCTCCTAATTGTGCAAACTTGGCGCTCCTTAAAGTCAACTCTTGGCACGAAAATTCAACGCTGCAGAGTAGTGTAAAATTTTCCAAGGTATTTTAATCTATCAATGAATTTTTAACTTAATGAAATCTATATAATCTATATTCAATGAAATTAAGCAGAAGCATTGCACATGAATAGCATACCTAGACTGTTGTCATGGGTTGTAATGCCGGTTTTGGCACTAGATGCGTAATTTTCAGAACCATGCAATAAATGTTTAAATTGCATCTTGTATTAGACAAATTATGTTAGAAAAATAGATCTACGCTACACGCGGTTATATTATTAAATTTTTTAGGATGAGAAGACATTTATGTGCATAATATGGTACTGAAGTACCTCTTTCTATTATTTTTCAAAAGCAAAAACTTTAGCATGCATTAAATTATGAGCAGTTAATTTTGCGTGCGTGACGCTATCCAGATTTCTCTTGATCTCTATTTATCCAATATTAAACATGTTTGTTGTTTTGCTAACTCTTTTAAAAGAAATACATTTTTAATGCAATATCTAATTACAATAGTTATGCCACTTTAGTAAAAGATAATTTTTTTGATAAAAATAATAATGTTGTAAAAAAATATCATGGTTCTAAAAAGATAAAACAAAATACATTAAGACTGGCATTATTTTTCAGTTTTTTTTTCGTAAAAACCTTTGAAATAACTATTTGCTAAAAAAAAAAAATTAAAATTTTTAGAATACTGATATAATTTAAAAACTCACAGAATATTCTTCAATTCACACACACTGTTATTTTACAATGCTGTTTTTACTAAATGCTATTTAATATTGTAGAAAAAAAATCATCTTTATGACATTTTGAAACTTGTAGCTGACTTCTAAGGTAGTTTAAGCCTCGCCAAATTCTCTGTAATTATGAGAGAAACTTTTCTGAAAAACGTGCTCACATGGTTCATTACTTTTACTTGAAGCATTTAATTAACCATACAGCAAAGAAAACACCAACACCAAAACATGGGATGTAATTTTTTTCTGAAAAGAAAGCGTTTAATTTGCTCAGTTTTGCGTTTAGCAACTAAGGACACAAAATTGTGTTTTGAACTATGTTTTAAAAAATAAAATGTAAATAAAAAATATCTTCCACCCAACCCAATTTTGAAGGAAATGAAGTTAAAAAGAGCAACTTAGCTTCTTCAAGTAGAGCAAATCTTTCACCGAAGGCTGTTTCATGGTGCGTGTTCTTCTCTGATTACCTTGCTGTTAGCAATTAACAGAAGATTTTGAATAAGATGACCTGAAGAAATATTTTTGTCTTTTTCTTACATTTTTGATTTTTTTTAAGAAAATTAGCTGGAAAAATGCATAAGCGATTTGCAAAAAGAAAAAAAAATGGTAGAATTCTTAATGACAGCAATGAAAGAAAATTAAAATAAATTTAATTAATTCGTCTCTAAATGTTTCTAATGAAAAAAATAGTCTCAGAAAAGAAAAACATCACGCATTTTTTGAAGAAAAAAAGTTCTAGAAGAATACGGCGATTATTTGTTTATTAATTTCACTGTCTTTCCTTTAGGTAATTAAAAAAATACTTTATTAGTTTCGAAACTTTGTTTTCTGGAAAGACTTTTTATGGATTTACGCTAATTATGCCGCCTCGAAATTTTGAAAGGGGAAAAAAGTGCTGTTTTCTAGTAATAAATGAGGTGAGACAAAAATTACGTTGTTTCAGAAATGTCTTGTTCTTTGATTGCTGGTCGATAAAATATTATGTTGATGCTGTTGAGCTATTCAGACATTCAAAGTATCTAAGTATGCGAGCTTGTGTCCTGATCTATAAGTTTGGTGATGTTGATATATTCATACATTCAAAGTAACTAAGTATGCAAGCTTGTGTCCTGATCTATAAAGTATGATGTTGATGAACTATTCATACATTCAAAGTATCTAAGTGTGCGTTCTTGTGTCCTGATCTATAATTTTGGTGATGTTATTAATATATTCATACATTCAAAGTAACTAAGTATGCAAGCTTGTGTACTGATCTATAAAGTATGATGTTGATGAACTATTCATACATTCAAAGTAACTAAGTATGCGTTCTTGTGTCCTGATCTATAAGTTTGGTGATGTTGTTAATATATTCATACATTCAAAGTAACTAAGTATGCAAGCTTGTGTCCTGATCTATAAAGTTTGATGTTTATGTTGGTAAACTATTCATACATTCAAAGTATCTAAGTATGCGTGCTTGTGTCTTGATCTATAAGTTTGATGGGGATGTTGTTGAACAAGTTGGATATTCAAAGGAAATGAGTATGCACGCTTGTGTCCTGATCTATAAAGTATGATATTATTGAATTATTTGGACATTCAAAGAAACAAAGTATAGGAACTAGTGTACTCGTTTATTAAATATGATGTTGATTTAGTGGAAGTATTTGGACATTCAAAGGAAATATGTATGCGCGCTTGTGTCCTGATCCATAAAGTATGATGTTGTTGCTGTTGAAGTATTTAGACATTCAAAGAAGCTAAGCATGGGCACCCATGTCCTAATCTATAAAGTATGATGCTGATGTTGTTAAACTATTTAGACATTCAAAGAAACTAAGAATGCGTGCTTGTATCCTGATCTATTAAGTATGATGCTGAGGTTACTGAATGGTCTTTTTGTTCTTGTTACCACAAAGGATCGAATCCCATCAATGTGCGCACAATCTAGATAATCTGCAGATTAATTAGGGTGATCCATAAAAGTTCAGAATTAAAAGTTTTCTGCCTTTTACATTGGTGATGTGCAAATTAACAGCTTCCATGTTGTTAAAGTTTGAAAGTTTATTTCTATCATTTATAAATCTCCTTTATTGTAATTTTGTTTTAAACCATTAGATTCCTAAACCATTAGTTGATTGATGCTTTCGGACAAATTTATTCATTCTATTAAATTGATTCTTTAGACATTGAAAAATAAATGAACAACATTATGCTGATTTAAATGAACAGAAACGTTGTTGTTGTCTCAGTAAAGATCTTATTTCTCTTTTTAACCAGCGCTTTGTTCGCATTAAGCAGATTAATTAGGGCCAAGTAAATATTATGCAGATTATTTAGGTAATTTTAAGATATCCTGCGTAATTTAAGAAACGAAACAATTTTTGGAACTTTTATATGTCACCTTATCTGTACACTGCCCAGATAATCCGCAGGATAACTGATTACTTAAATTTAGCAATAATATTCTTAAGATTTGTAATAGGGAAAAAGAGAGAGTAATTTTTACTCTCGATGAAAACTAAATTTCCTCTACGCTACCCTACAATAATTAGAAAGAATCTTTCATTTTTTGGATTTTTTTTAAAATTTCTATTAAAATACTTAAAGGGTAATTTTGTAACTAGAAGTAATTAGTTCATTCAATTTTTTAAAATTTAGCAATAAAGTTTAAAACTTTTAGAAGTTTCAGGGACGGACAATAAATTACAAAAGAAAACAAGTTTTTTTGAGCACCCTTTTCCAGAAAATAAAGCAATAAGCGCGTAACCTGTACCGATTATTTTGGTTATTATTTTCAATGACTGTATAAAATTTCATAAATCTAGCTTAAATATTTATAGAGATATGGACATTTTTGTCAAAAATTAATTTGTTTGTCTTGTATTTTTTGCTATAGTATCAAAAATATTCAATAAAATTAAACAAACTTTTTCGAGCAAAGACGAACTAATTAAAAAAATATAGTTTTAAAACTTCTAAAAATTTTTACAAATGCGTAAGATAAGACTATTTAAAGTATTTCTTTTATACTGTTCATGTGCGGAAAAATTTAACAAAATCTCATTTTTTGTAATTTTGTAGGGAATCATATTTGGCAACTGATGAAAGATTTATTTGGATAACTTAAACATTTAAAACGTTTCAAGCAATGTTCTAAGTATTTTTGTACTTTTTAAGAAAAAGCTTAAAAATGGTGAAGGGTTATCCACAAATTTCATCTTGTACTATTAAGCCAGATTTATTAAAAATGATATTGAAATTACAGGGGATCATCTCCCATAAAAAATGTTTTCTTTCATCTGTTTTGTTGAAATTGTTTAAAACTCTTTAAATTTTTAAGATATTCAAATCAGGCTTTTTTCATCAGTTGTAAAATACGATTCACTACAAAATTTTGAGAAAAAAATTAAAATTTTCCTCGCATGTGCTGTATTAAAAAACTAATTTAAATCGTCATATCTTGTGAAGACTTTTAACGAATTTTTTCTATAATTTTGAGAAAAATAACCTCGCAATTAATTTTCAATTGCTCATTTTGTTTAATTTTATTAAATATTTTTAAAGCACTAGCAAAAAGTCTTAAGACAAAAAAAATTTTTTTTTTGCAAAATTTCTAAATTTCTGAAAATATTTAAGCTAGTTTTATGAAATATTATGCATTCATTGCAAAAATAACCAAAGTAATGTGTAACAAATTAACAAATTTATTGCTTGATATTCTGAATAGGGTACACAAAAATACTTGTTTTCTTTCGTAGTTTATTGAAATTTAAACTAATGTGAACTAATTACCTCTAAAGTTGCAAAAAAAATCGTTAAACTATTGCTTGAGAAATTAAAAAAACAGTTAAGAACTGAAAATGTCTCTTTATTATTGCAGAGTAGTGTAGTTACAGATAAAATAAGTAAAAAAAGCAGCTTTTTATTAATTTGCATAAAAAGTAGGAAAGGAAATATCACGAGTAACTTATAAGAATCAATCTTACATATTCTAAGTTATTTTTTCAGGCATAAAGACTTTTCCATAAGGCATTTAACATTTTATATAAAGACATTTACATAAGACACTATGTTTATATTATATATCTTAAAATGCGTCGCAAGACATTTCCTTTAAATTTTTTTAAATAAAACTGAGGTAAATTCTGTAGTTTATTTGAAGTTATTACTGCTATTCAGGAATCATCTCTCCATCTATTTTGACATAACATAAGTTCATAAAATACGATGAATGTAAGTTTATTACGTAGAAAGACTCATATGTTTCCATTTAAAACTTCACACAAAACTTAGTTATTTACACTGCACAATTTTCAGAAAGTTTTTTATTCCCTTCTCTCTTGTTGAACCTCACTCAAAATGTAATCGAATATAACCTCTAGTTTAACCTGTTAGCCTATTTTATTTTATTTCACATTATAACCGTCGTTGAACAGCCGGCCTGATTTTGAGTTTACGACTACCAATGCTCCACTCCGTAGTCTTGTAACTTTGGAATTTGCGTAACATGGATAAGAAAACCACGAAAACCTCACATGGTTAGTCTGATGTTAAGGGGAGACTAATCCATGATCCGTCTACCACTGAGGATATTTTACGTCAGCACTGTTGTCGGTGTGAGCCAGCTACGGAAATTGTATTGAACAGCAATCACAAGGATTCGAACCTGGTTCACATCATTGTATACGACCTGATTATATTATGATATGCTTTGTATTATGGTTGCATCATTTTCATTTACTTCACACCTTCTGAAAGTTATGTATTAATTACTCTTCTAAGATTTTTAAGGTGGAAATTGAATGTTTTTTAAACTTCTTTCAACAATTTGATGCAAATTTCATTATTACAATTTAATGTATTAATCATTACTGGGAAAATCTCTAGATACAAATAAAGGGTAACAGAGGAAGGTTGCACCAGTATTATATATTTTTAAAGCACTCAAATACAGTCCAAGGTTGCTATTTACAGTAGGTAAGTTATTTTATGACATACCTCTAACCATTTTATTCCTCCAACCAAATATGAAAACGCAACGTAAAAGAAATGATTTTTAATTAATATAAATAAGCCCTTTGTCTACCTATATAAGTTAATACTAGTTAAATATTTAATGAGTTATTTTACAGTGTAGTTTCTACAGCACTACAAAGTCGTGTTACGTGACGGGTCAATCGATTGTTTGTCATTAAAACATCAACTATGCATTTAATTAAAGTTATTTAATTTTATCGAGAATTTTATGGACAAAGGGAAACATTTAAGGCACAAATCTAAGAAGAAAAGATCGCTTTGATTCTTGCTCAGAGAGGATGAAAATTAATATAGAGATATGGACATTTTTGTCAAAAATTAATTTGTTTGTCTTGTATTTTTTGCTATAGTATCAAAAATATTCAATAAAATTAAACAAACTTTTTCGAGCAAAGACGAACTAATTAAAAAAATATAGTTTTAAAACTTCTAAAAATTTTTACAAATGCGTAAGATAAGACTATTTAAAGTATTTCTTTTATACTGTTCATGTGCGGAAAAATTTAACAAAATCTCATTTTTTGTAATTTTGTAGGGAATCATATTTGGCAACTGATGAAAGATTTATTTGGATAACTTAAACATTTAAAACGTTTCAAGCAATGTTCTAAGTATTTTTGTACTTTTTAAGAAAAAGCTTAAAAATGGTGAAGGGTTATCCACAAATTTCATCTTGTACTATTAAGCCAGATTTATTAAAAATGATATTGAAATTACAGGGGATCATCTCCCATAAAAAATGTTTTCTTTCATCTGTTTTGTTGAAATTGTTTAAAACTCTTTAAATTTTTAAGATATTCAAATCAGGCTTTTTTCATCAGTTGTAAAATACGATTCACTACAAAATTTTGAGAAAAAAATTAAAATTTTCCTCGCATGTGCTGTATTAAAAAACTAATTTAAATCGTCATATCTTGTGAAGACTTTTAACGAATTTTTAGNTATATATATATGTTATAGTGACAATATATTTTGAAATGGTTAGTTGACCACCACCATAATATAAATGCTGAGATTCTCATCTCGCATTTACCAAAAAAGTTAATATTAAAATTAGAAATATTTTCTCAGAATTCTTAAGTTCAGTCGATTGCTTGAGGAAATAACAGGTGTGGTTCTAATCAAGTAGAAACCACCCCAAATCATTACAGATCCACCTTCCTGAATGTTGCGTGTATAGCTAAGTAGTTATGATCATAAGTTCCACCAAATTGTATTTTTTTCTCAACCTCTGATAGTCATTCATCATCATGTGTCGCTGTTAGCAATTTCCTGCATAAGTATTTAAATCCAATCGTTCTTTGTTTAGAAATTTCTTTATCTTTAGATATCTGACTAATACAGAACCCTGATTTTGGGCAAAATTTTTGAAATTTTGAGCTTATTATAATTATAGAATCCCTGTACTCTTAGCTTTATAAAAATGTTTTTCTTTTCTTTTTACTCCAATTACATGCAAAGTTTTAGCAGTTTCTAAGCAAGGTAATTGTAGTGGTTAAACTAATAATTTTAAATCATTATATGCGCTTATCTCAAAATTAGATTTTTTCCCATTTTGCATTAAATTTTTTCTCATATTAAACGTGATATCTTATGTTGTTTTTAAAATAACTGTCTACAATTTTTCATGAGTGTTTAAAAGTATAGCACGCATGTTTTGAAATACAGGCTAATAGAAAAAAGTTGAGCTTAATTATTCATGCATGATTTTTTGCAAAAAAAAGTATAGAAAATTTTAAAAATTTGCTTTTTTAACTATATTGATCCCTAACTCAGTCTTACATACCCTTGATTTTAAGATATATAGTTCAAAACAAAGTTGATAACCTTCTAAATAAAATCCTCAAAGAATTTTTTGTTTTAGATGAAGGAAATATTTTTAGAGTGTCACTGTATATGCAAAAAATTCTTTATTTTTACCTAAAAATGGCAATTTTTTTAAAAAATAATAATAATAATATTTTTGCCAGCGTTTTAAATTTTTACACAAATTGAAACAAATAAACTAGTTTTTTTTTTAAATTTTTATAAGTATTTATGAAAGAAAGCTGTCGAAACTTGTCTGATACCTTAAGTATATAGATTCCAGGCCATATAATTAGCTCAGCATTAATAAATTCACTAATTAGTAAATTTCGTAGGTTATATTTTATATTATATATACCAAACAATATGATAATATGACATGCTCGATATAAAGTCTATCAATGACTATAAAGTGTAGTCGACTATTAATAAGTGTTTAAACAACGCGAAAGTTGAGTTCAACGATTTATTAATTTTCGTAAACTTTGACTTTAATAATTTCCCTCGAAAATGAATAAGAATGATTGTTATCGAAAGAATAGGGTGTTTTTTTTACTAATGGTATACCTTTTGATATTTTCAAAATATTATTTATATGTTTCACCGAAAAATAAACAACAGCATCATACTTGAGTATGCATTCCAGCATACACTGAATTTGACCTTCAAGTTTCAACTAAACCTCACCAACGGTTCCACTACTTTTTTCCCTCCTATAATTAATGGGAATGGAGATCAGTTAGTCTACAAATCAGCCAGTAATCGCTAAGAAAAGAGTAGTTCAATAATACAAGAGATGAAAAGTGTTCTATATAAACCAGCCCGATTCTATCATTATTTTGTTTGCCATTTTATATCAATACTTTCAAATATACCCCGCAAAATATTATTCTATTTTCCAAACAGAAACATTTTAACATCATTCTACACGAAATCATTAAATCACATATCCTTAAAAAACACCAGATTACCAAAATCCACCAGAGACACTAGATCAAAGTAATTACCAAAAACACCAACCAAATGACTGCCAAAAGCACCAGACTAAAGATACCTGTATAAATCAAATAGTTCAAAATAAAACGGAAAAATACTTCCAATGAGAAATTGGAGAACATTTTTAGATTTAAAACATAGTAGAAATTGAAGAATATATTGAAAAATCACTCGTCTGCCTCGGTGAAACTATATAATTTATACAACTGGCAACGGTGCATTCCTTCTGAATGCAGATTTCGAAAATGAATTCAACAGGCCTAATCGAATGTAAAATCATCTCTTTTCAGTGTCTTTTTTTGAAATCTCAGCTCCTGCAAACAAAAAATGAGGAAAAAAGCTCGATATATAGATCTTCAGATAAGCTCGATGAAAGTGGCCATCACGCGACTTCATAACACGAAAGAATTCCGGAATCCATTCCTTATTTTCTCCGGGTTACCTGGAGCACCCTCACTTTATGGAATTGTCTTCGTCACGCACGCATTAAAACTATGACTGGAAACCTGGCACTTAGAATTAATTCAGAATAACTCGCCCTTCCCCCCCAACGACACCACTTCTTGCAGATTTGCATAGGACAAAGCGTCGGTATTTCGACTCTACCCTCCCATCTTCGCACCACCACCACCACGTTTTGGTTGGAAAGTCACTAAAGATGTGAAACAGTTTTGCGTCGTTTGGTCGACTTTCCGACCGTTCAAACGAACTTGAGAGTGTTTTGGATTAATGATAAGTAATCACGAAAATGCGGAATCGGATTTGGAAGGTTTCACGGACCAAAAGGGAAACATTTTATGGACAAATCTAAGAAGAAAAGATCGCTTTGATTCTTGCTCAGAGAGGATGAAAATTAATTTGCATATTCTTCCTCGAAAAGATCGATAGTTTAAATTATAAATGGATTCAGTGTATTACTTAGTAAGTGAAAAATGCTGAAGTTTAATTCTAAATCTAAACTTGAAAGGTTATTCAAGCAAACATTACCTTTTTATTCGATTTAAGTATATACTCTAAGCCCGCCTGATCATAATTATTTTAACATGTTTTTGTTAAAATAATTATGAAAAGTATTAACTTTTTTCTATTATAATACTCACTTGTAAATAAGAGAACAGCACACTTAAATTATACACTTCTAAGATATAGTTATTTGACGTTTCCATGTTTCACCCGCAAAATACAATAGTTTTTTTATTTTATTTTATTTTTATAAACAAAACATATCAAAGAAAAATGAAAGCGTTAAATCAAAGAAAGCTACTATGACCCCACACTTCAAAACTTATTTGTGGTTATTGTGATACTTTCGAGCAGAGTTTTTTCATAACTATTTTAAAAAAAATCTTTTTTTTTTATCTAGATACTCCTAGATATATTATTTATATAATTCATTCAATTGACGATAAATCCGTGGAAAAATTTAATGTAAAATTCAGGAAGTTTTGACTGATCTCTATGTCTTATTTTTAATAACTCTAACTAGCAAACCACATTTGCAGTTTAGAAGAATGTGGAACAATCCAGCACGCTTTAATAGTTGAGAAATATCTCTCGAACATTATTAAGTGCTCTCTGACATAATAAGCCATTTTGGTGATTGGAATTGACTACCAAGATCATGTGATTCAACACTTTAAAACTTTCTTTTTACTTTAAGTCTTATGTTTACGTCAAAATGTCTATAACAAACAACGCTTCGGAATAAAGTTCTTTTAACAAATGTCAACCAACTTTATTCAACATGTTCATAGAAAATTTCGGCATAAGAGAGCATATGAACATACAAAATCATAAGAGCCATTTCCCGATATGATATTTTATCTATATGACATCAAACTGTATCCTCTTTAAAATAATAAAGTAATCATAATTTTAATCACAGACCTCAGTTTTCAGTGAAAATTTCTTTCTGGGTAAAGTTTATGATGAACTGTGGTATTAACTTTCATTCACAACTCAAAAATTTGTATTTAAAGTATTAGTTATGATATCATTGGTATTATAATTGGATTTTACACCATTCCTGACTGGTGAGACCATAAAATTTGGAATTGCAAACCAATTGAAATTAACATGTCATTATGGCTGCCACTATATAAAGCTTCCAAAATCTACCTGGACTAGGATGGTTAGAACATCCCTCTAAGACCCGGAGGTACTTGACTGGAATCCAAGTGGAATCCAACAAACATCTCTCACACGTGTCTTCCTCCACATCAATTTTAAGTCTATGCATTTTACTCAAAAATAAATATTTGCCGTATCAATTTTGAATATATTATGCTTTTGAATTGGGTCATTAATTGTTTTATAGCAATTTTTACACATTTTTGAGCAATTTTGCGGCTTGTACCGACCACAATGTTGACGTAAAATAGCATCAGTGGAAGACAGATCATAGGTTAGAGTCCCCTTACCGTCTGGCTAATCTTGGGAGGTCTCCGTGCTTTTCCTTTCCATGCAACGCAAATGCGGATTAGTTCCATCAAAAAGTCCACCACGAAGGCAAATTTCTCCCAATACTTGATTTAGGAGTTTTCTTACCTTCTGCATTGTTTAGCACAAGGCTACGGAGTTTAACGTTTGTATTCGTAAACCCTAAATTGGGTCGGCTGCTCAACGACGGTTGTAAAATATAAAATCAAGCACTTTTTTACAGAGTACTACTAATATTTCTCCGTATAACAGAGAATTTCTTAGCAATGACTTTGGCCCCTCATAAAATTGGATTATTATTTTCTAACAATTATATTTTTTGCTGTTGCGTTATATTTTTCAGTTTTAAACATTTTTTTTTATATTTGTGCTGTTGTATCTGCCTTGCCATTAAAAGTAATGAAAAAGTATCCACAATACTTCGTGCAAAAGTTTAATCATACACTGTTAGAAATTCCTGGCAAAAAATGCTAAATAACAATCTATTTAATTGTTATTTTACCATATTTAAACAAAACAGTCAAATAACCATGAATAAGATGGTAATGAAACTATCAACAGCAAGAAAAATCGTTTATTAACTATTTTCATCTAAAACGGTCAAATAACAAGAATTTTACGGTACCAACTAAGCCCACCTTATGAAGCAATTTAGTTCCTTTCAACTGCGTACATATTATAGCCGAGAGAGCTAATCTGTCAATCTCATGACTGACTGAACAAAGGTGCGAGTCCCAACTCTGACATATCCATTCCCTTTAGCACACATGAAGAATTTCCAGTGTCCTGCACTCTCCAATGCCCATTATCAAACGAAAATCCTAGCTCCTATGCTCAAATAAATTTCTTTTTTTACTGTTTTGAAACCATGGTAGCTGTAAATGGTTTAAAAACAGTATAGTTTTTTATTCATGACTTTATAACCATACTAGTTGTAAGTGGTTTAAAAATCGTAAAGGGGAAATATATTCTTTACCGTAAACTTAATTGGATGGACAGACTGCTGCCAGTTATTTTATCATAATATAGAATGAAAATTCTAACAGTGAAGTGTGGGGACTACATTTTAATATATCAAGGCATTTACATGAATAGAATTTTTAGTTAAAATATAGCTACTTTAAAAGACTGTTATAAGCACATTGAACATTTTTTAAGCTGTATTGTTTGTTTTTTCAGGACAAAATTCTCAAATTTATAAAGCGTATGTGATATGACACAAATGCGGACCGTCGGTGACATTTCCTTTTCAAACTTTCGCTTTTCTAGTTTTTAACATCAAAAAATTCCAAACATCTCAACTGTGGAAGATATTTTGTGGATGCGTCCTTAAACACAAGCAAAGCAAAAAAAAAAAAAAATTGTCGCGATAGCAACATATGTCTGCTAAAAAGATAGAAACGTGTAAGAATTTGATAGTTTCACGAATCGAAAGTAAAGTACGCTCTAGACATCAGTGAAGGGCTTACTTATTCTCTTGATAAAGGGTTATTTTCGTATCCTAAGATAAGAAAAAAACAGGTGTTTATTTTAAATATTTTATTCAACTTGCCTCATAAATGTAAAGCATAATGCTTTCTTTAGTTTTAGAATATAAAAAAAATCAAAATAAAAAATAATATTTTCAAAAACCACGTTTTTGTAGTGGATAATAATAATTAAAACATAAAAATTTGAAAAACGGTAAAACGAGGGGCGCATGAAATACATAACAGTTAAGTTATATTAGTGTGTGTATGCGTGCTCATGAGAATATGTGTATGTATATCTGTAATTGTATCTGAATGTGTATGTGGAATATGTTTGAGTACATGCATGTATATGTGGATGAGTAAGAAAATGTGTATATGTATGTGTATATGTACTGTTATGTATTTCATCCTCCCCACGTTTTTCGTTTTTCAAATTTTTTTTTTTTATTATTATTCTCCACTACAAAAACGTGGTTTTTAAAAATATTAATTTTCCTTTCGATTTTTTTTTTTGAACTCACTTCCAAAATTTCAGGTTTTTCACTCGTACACAAAACTTTTCAACTGACATGTGACACTAATTTGAAATTATCGAATCGACAGCATAAGACAATCGCGAAAGTACTAATTTTTCTTTAATTTTAATTTTTTTTTACATTGTATGTCTTCTTTCTCTTCATTTTCAAGCATTGTCATCCAATTCCGAACTATGCGCCAAATTTAAAGTCTGTAGCTAGTCGGGAAGTTAGTTTAAAATCGATTACAAAACTCCACCCAAACAGACATACACGAAGGCAAGTTAATATAAATGTGGTAAAAAGAAGATGTTTGCAAATTTCATACATTGTTATGTATTCTAAATAATAATGAATATCAAGTCCCAGTATGAAAAAATAAGCAAAAAAATGGCTTAAAATGAAATATGTTGAAATTTAATTGAAATTCATTTGATTGACGCTGCATATTGTAAATGATTATTAAATATCTAAATTAATTTTCACTAATTTTTACATCAATAAGAAATGAAAAACGGTAAAATAATTATAAATACGCGTTTAAGTCATTTTAACATACTTATTTATTATTCGTTGAAACTTTAATGAATTTAATTTGAATATATTTAATTTAAATATATTTTAATAAATTGTATTATATTTTAATATTAATATTTAATATTTTAATATAATTCAATTCAATAGATTTTTAATATATTTTTTGAAATATGTATGATTCAGTGCTTTGGATTATACTAGAGATATCAGCTCATTCTATAGTTTAATATGTCTTCGTTTATGCTCTTTCAAATTTATCAACTCCTAGTTCTCACATATATCAAAATCTTATTTAAGGCTTAAAAAATTAATGCAGTTGCAAGAATTAAAAAATGTTTTTAAGATTTAAAAGCAATTATAAAAAATTATTTGATTGATAGAAAAAATCAGTCTACTTAAAATATTATTAAAAAAAAGCATTCCTGCAACTGCTTGTTATTGGGCAAGTGGGTCATGGATGATAAAGCTCTACAATGTCGCTGGTCAAGAAATTTTGTAAAACATATTATTATTATATAATTTCTTAACACTTAAAATTATATAATTTCTGAGAAAATTCGGAAAGCAAGATATTTTGATACAGAGAAAATTCTCTTTTATTAAGTAGGTATCAGATCTTATTTTCACGATTATAATTTATATTTATTTCAAATATGCAAGTTTATCCAAAATAAAAAAACAAAAAAAATTTGATGTGTGCAAAAAATCATTTTGCAAAAATAAAATATTTTTCACTCAAATTAAAAAAAAACAAGAAAACGGGTACTTCTCATTATAAAACCGTTATTTTTCTACTCCAAAAGGGATTATTTCCTCCCCCCCCCCAATGAAAGGTATTATTTACCTTATGTAACAGATAATTTTCTTTTAAAATAAGATATTTCTACCCTGAGAGCGTTAAAGTCAAAGCCAACACTGCATGAATTATAAATGTATGCATCTACATTAATAATTCAAAATATAGAGCATCAAATTCATTCACGTGCTTTGTGACAACTGATGAAAGAAAATTTTATTTTTTCCTAAACATTTAGAACATTATCGTCATCATCAGTAGCACGACAGTCCAGGTAAGGCGAAAGTAAGGCTAGCCCAGGTGAGGTCAGGGTTTCTTTGAAGTGATTGTCAAGCAACCCTCTGAGGGACAGTGGTCATCCAGTACTTAAGCATAACAGTTCCATAATCTATTTCAACTGCATCTATCCACCGTAGTTTTGGACGTTCTCTTCACTGTGGCTTTGTCAAAACCAGTCTTTTTTCAGGGTTAAAATCATCAATTTTTTAAAATATGCCCAACTTGCAAAAATCCTGATATCTTACCTTGATAATTATTATGCTATCTGGGTTCTTAAAGCATTTATAAATTGATCCATTGTAACGTCTTCTCGAACAATCATGTTCTTTTTTTCTTTACCAGAAATACATCTTAAAATGTTTCGCCAAAAATACCCAAACAAAATTCATTAGATCTTGACGATGTCCATGTCTCAGATCCGTAGGCTAAAATCGATCTAATAATAGTTTTTTATAACAAAATTTTAAATTTCTATGAAATAAAAATGATTTAAAAATATTTATTAATTCATAAAAGGATTCTTTGACAAACATTATTATGCTCTTTATTTCTCGTAAAATACTATTTTGACAATTAATTTATGATATTAAATATTTAAAACTAAGAATGGATACAAAAGTATAATTGCCTAAGAAAATATTGGATGTATTTCAGCAAATATTTCTTGAAGAAAGTATTAATGTCTGATCCTAAATATTTAAACTAAGAACAGATTCAAAAATTTAAGTACTTAAGAAAATATTGGATATATTCTAACAAATATTAATTGAAGAAAGTATTTAAATTTTTTCTTCTGGTTTATGTTTAGATGTAAGACCTTTGCAGGTATTTCAAATACTTGAATATCTTTCTCCAAGGCAGCAGAAAATCTTGCAATGATAAAAACTTTATCAACATAGGCTAAACTGTGAATAAACGTAAAGAAAATATCCCCACCCATGTATAAACCTGAATCCCTCAACACTTTTCTTAAAACATTGTTAAAAACAGGCCTGAAATTGAGTCACCCTGTCAATATCCAGAAAAAAAGCAATAATTTTATTAAAGGCACAACAAGGCTCACCACAGCATGTAGTACATAACGTTATTAAAATTTCGTTAGAATACGTTTAATTATTAAGAATGCAATAAAAAGTTTTCTTTTGAGTTTCAATACTAATGATTCGTTTGTGACAAGAATTGGTTCTGAGAATTTCATCCAAATCATTAGATATTTTGGATTCCCCAGTGTTGTCTAATATTCTAAGTGTTATTAGATAATACTGGAAAGCATTATTTTTTTGTTTTCTGTTGCTTAAGATTCTTTAACAGATTTTATACACTTTCGTATCACGGATTTCAATCTGCAATCGGTTTTCATTTTTCAAATGAATTTTTTTGTCTATTTTTTGTCGAAATGTTTAAGTTTAAAAACTTTGTGTATAAGAAGAAGCTATACATAACGTTATATATAGGAAACCGTGCATGAAAAATGTTGTCATACGCTGCTGGGAACATATTTTTCGTGGGATTCTAAACATGTCATAAAAGGGAAGCATTCTGAGGGGAGTGACCTAAAGCATAACCTCCTGGAAGAGGGGAAGGCCTCAGTACGGATGTATTGTGTAGTCCGATGTAACGAACATAAACTGCGCAGT
Organism: Parasteatoda tepidariorum; assembly: GCF_043381705.1. Taxonomy (NCBI): domain Eukaryota; kingdom Metazoa; phylum Arthropoda; class Arachnida; order Araneae; family Theridiidae; genus Parasteatoda; species Parasteatoda tepidariorum. Next base: position 46,400,848 of record NC_092207.1, on the reverse strand, counting down.
GAAGAGAAATACGAAATATCATTACGTTCGGGCTGCTAAACTGCGCAGTTAGGAAAAAATACTACATTGAGACTAAAGGATAGATATTTTTTTATGGTTTTAACCCATGGGTTTTAACCCATGCAGAGGCCTTCCCTTTCTTAGGTGGTGTTGCCTAAAGGCTATGTGAAAACATATTACATAGAATATTATTAAACTTGTGCATTTTCACACAAATTAAACTAAAAGTGTAATTAAAAAAAGAAGAATTGTAGCTTCTGGAGCAAAACTAATTTCGAATTTCAAATCCGTACACCCGAATTCGGCAAGATTAAGTATTTGCATAAATGCAACAAAAATATGTTTCCTTATAACATATAAAAATATGGCACTAAGCACAGAGAGCTTAATATTTGTTAAAAATTTAGAAGATTAGCAAAATCAAATTCTAAATTACTAGTTATTCAACTTTCCTATTTATACATTTTAATGTTATAATAAATAATTAATTATTGTTAGAAATTTAAAATAAATGCTTTTAATATTTTAAATAGAAAAGCATCAATAAAATCTTAAGTAACATTACTTTCTTTTAAACTATTTTCTCCTAAATATCTTTTTTATGCACTCATTATACGTTCGTTTAAAAACATTTACTGCAGGGTTTTAAGTTATGCATAAAAACTGTTTTGAGAATTTTAAGTGCAATTGTCTGAATTACCTCTAACGAAATAAAAAAAAAATCAGTTTATTTTACTTTCTCTGATCTTCATCCGTACTCTGAGCACGTTTAAAAAAGAAAATTTAAGTACATTCCAAGAACATTTAACGTTTATTCCAGTGTAAAATTGAGTCTGGAAAATGGGCAAAAAAATAAAGTCTCGCCGTTAAAATGGCTGTTTTCCAAGTCAACAAGAAAATATATTTTATTTACTGAGCTCTTTTTCTAGTTTATCTTTTGACATTTGATTCTACGAATTTGCGGTTAATGTCAGTGAGATGAGAAGAACCTAACATTTTTGGATAAACAAATCTGTTGTTGTTTTGGGCAATTTGTTTTTAGAACCTCAGACCTGTTACTTTATTTTTCCTTTTTAAAATAATGAAAGCAGACATAGAAAAAATAATTATATTCTTACAGCATTATGATAAAAGTTCTTCTATAGTGATGATTATTTAAAATGAATGTTTTGATATATACTGATACGACGCCGATTATAATATATATATANATTTATATATATATATATATATCTGTAGCTATGTGTTTTGTTGTATTATAGTGTTATATAATCATGCTGTATAGCTTCAAAGCTATGCATAGTATTTCTCAAAAAATTAAATAATTTTAATAATTTTTTTTGAAAAGTTTCTCAAATGGGGGCTAAAAATAGTCAAATGATTTAAGGTCATAAATTTAGATTCACTCAAAGAGAGTAAAAAAATTTATAATTATGTTGAATCACAATTGAGGAAGACGAGACTATAAATCAGAACCTGTTTGATTGCCGGTGGAAATATAAAGCAGTTGGAATGCTGAAATTAGAAATACTCTAGGTGTCATCAGGAAATCAGGCTAGTATTGATGTTTTTCCTTTGCCTTTTTTCTTTTGATTCTATAGATTTCGATATTGAACCCCTTTAAACTTAATTTGTGACACTAAATCGGTATGCCTTTTTTTTACTTTATTATTTTTACAATGATTATAAAACTACATACTAAGGGTAGTCGGTTAGGAACACCCTTTTTAAACAAAATTTAAAAGTTCTTTAGTTTTCAATGACAAAAATACCTAAAAACTAAAGTAAGCTAAGAAAATAAGGAGAAAAAAAACATTATGAATTTTCATATATTACTTGCTTTTACTATTTTATGAGTTGTTTCGAAGAGGTGAATTTAAGAAAAAAAAAACATCATAATGCCAAAAACAGATATCTTTAAAGGAAGAAACTGTGTCATGCAGTGTCTAAATTCTTTTTCCTTACATCCAATTTTCAACTGTTTTCACCAAATGTTTTTTTTTCTAACACCAAACTAGTTTTGTCATTACTAAAGGCAATCGTGCAAAAGAAATGGTCACGTGACACTCATAAACCGCACGATTGGTCTTTCGCGTGGTAAAAGGCGGAGCTTTTGACTCCTTTTGATCGTTTCCAGTTTTTCCGTTTTTGTTATTTCTTTATATTTTATTGCATGGAAAGCCAAGAAGCATGTGTAGAATGATGAGAATAGAAGAAACTAGCAACCTGGATTATTTAGGTTTTGAAAGGAAACCTACTTAGGCAATAAAAGCAAAATCGTAAAGACAAAAGTTAACAGAAGGACGTTAAAACTTGATAAACATTGCATTAACTTGTAATTTCTGTACATTGCGTTTAAACAAAATGTATTAAGAAGTATACATTTTCCAAAAACTTTTTCAATTTATTTAAATTTTTGTATTAATTTATTAAACATTGATTTTCTTAAATAAATTGACATACAATACATGGAAAAGTAATCCTTCTTCATTATTAATGTTATTATTTCATTCAACAAATAATGGAATAAGTTTCGAAGTTCGAAAATTTTCCATTTTTTAACAAAATCTGTTTTGTCTATAAACTATATAAAATTATATATGGAGATTAAAAGGACTTTCAGAAACATCATTTATTTTCCACCTTATCAATTTGAATAACTAACTAGATATTATGTAGAGGAAATAATAGTTTTCAATTTCTTAAACGAAATTCAGTTATTCACTACATGCATTCGAAAAAGCATATAAGTTCTTCCAATTTTTCTTCATATCTGCAGGGAAAAAATGCTAATTGACATTTAATTTAGGTTTGTATTAAATGCATGTCTTAAACCACAGTTATGTGAGTTAGTATCATCACTGTTGTACCATTTAAGTTGTGTTGTACAATTTCAATGCCCAATCTATGGTAGTTTTTGTATAATGGATGGCAGAAGGGAGTTAATTGACGTCAGGGAAAAATTTGGACTCAATGGATGTTATCTACCATTGCCTCGAGTGCTGCTATCACTTTTGTCGTACAATTTGTGAATATTGTGCTTCCGATTTTAGTTACAGTGTATTAAAAACACACAAAAAAAACTCCTGTTATTTTTCAGGCAAGGTGAGTTGAAATAAAAAACAAAGCAAATATTCTTACGAGGCAAAATTTTAAAGCAAAATTTTGTGGTACATTGATGTAAAAATATTTTGATGAATAACCAGGCTGGAGCAAAGCTTTATTTCAAATAAGGAATATATTGACATAAATTAAAACTGATGCATATAGAGGGACAATTTTGTATAATTTCATTTACATTGTGCAATTGTGAAATATGTCATTAAGTAAATTATAGGCTTGAACTGTGGTGCCTTAGGAGATAGAGCGTTCCTCTCCCAATGTGGCCCAGGTTCAAATACCAACGTTAGTCGGTTGATACGAATTCTGCCTCTGGCTCAAATCGACCTCGGTGCTGGCGTAAAATATCCTCAGACACATCATTGGTTAAAATGCATAGGAGATTTTCGTGAGTTTCCTCTCCATATGGAGCAAATGCAAGTTAGTTCCATGAAAAAGTCTTCCACAATAGCTTGTTGATCCCAATACTTGATACAGGGGTTCCCCTGTCTTCTGGGTTCAAATTACAACGCTACAAAGTTAAGTCTGTTTTTTGAAGGCTCGGTGGTTGCGTGAAATTCTGATTTTTTTGCGAATAATATGCTATTTTCGAAAGTTTTGTGAGTTTGAAACAGTTACTCATGACCATTTGGTCAAGTTGGTGCTATCTTTAACCACCATCCTCTATTTTTATTCAGAAAATGGGACAAAGCTGTATCATCTGCGCTTATAAAAATTAGCAGAAAGGGGAATAAGACACTGAATAAGGTAACCATTTACAACTACATTATAAACTAGCTTTAAAATAGTAACCTTTTTGAGTCAAGCAAATTTATGGTGCTGCCATCTGTGCATGACTGAGATTATCGTATTCTAATAGTCCCGGGTCACAAATTGGGGAATGCAGAACAATGGAAAATGTTCATGTGATAGAGGAAATGAAGGAAATATCGTGGTACCAGCGTTGGGACTCGTGCCCCAATTTTGTCTTTGATGATAGTGACAGATTAGCCCTCTCAGTTATAATTTGTACCCAGCTGTATGGAGCAAAGTGACTTCATTAAATGGGTTCAGTTAGTGAAATAAAATTCGCTTTCTCTGACAATATTAATTAAAAGCAGATAATAAACGGTTTTTCAAACAGTAAACAGTTTGAAAACCGTCTTATGTATGGTTATTTGACTGTTTTGTTTGAGTATGGTAAAATGACAATTAAATAAAAACTATTTAACCATTTTTCGGTAAAACTTCTTACAGTGTGATGCAGTATATATGATGGCAAAAATTAATAATTTATGTAAATCCTTCTGAAGTTTGTGTTATATTAGTGTGGTTAAGAGGATTATGAGCTTAGTAGAAATTTTTTGCCTGAATTTTGTATATTAGCATGTTTTAACATGAATAATTATTGTGATGAATGATTAGGGTGATGAATAATTATTTTCCATTTTTGTAAGCCTGCTTGAGATGAGAAATGTCTTAGAAAGCGAAATAAAAATGTTTAGTGTTTTTTAAAACGAAACCCGATAAATATTAAAATTCAATAAGGAATGTAACATAATTAAACATAAATTAACAGTCAAATAAACCTTTTCACCATGATGTTCATAATATTTATATTCGTAATATTTATTTCAACAATCAAAATATTTATATTCAGGCGCGTAGTCAAACACATACTTTATCTACACTTCTTTTTATCTACGCCAAAATAGCTTGTTATAAAATCTTTATAAAAGATCTTTTTGAGCATGCCACATTTTAAAACAAATTTTGATGTTAGTAAAAAGCATTTGACTGATTGAGTTAATCAGGTGACATTTAAAAAATCATTTTTATTGAAGGAAAGCATGTTTTATTATAAAAAATTCTAATAAAATTAAAATGAAAATTTAAAAAAAAATAGCATAAAAATTTTAAAAAAATAAAATACAAATTAATAAAAACTTTAAAAAAATTAAATAAAAATTTTAAAATAATTAAAAATATATATACAACGTTTTCAACTTTTTCAGTTTCATACATATTTTAAGTGCTTAGTTCAGCTTTTTCTAAATGCATGTTCAAGATGAAAAGTACGCTTTGAAATCAAAAATTTTACTTCTGAAATCCAGTTATAGTAATCCATCGAAAACTGTCCCATTCTTTATATTACAACATTTATTTTTAACATTTTAATAACTGTAATTCTTTTTCATAAGTCCAATCCTACCTGCCATTAGTAGTAGGGTCTCTAAATTATACATTGCTTATCACTATTTAAATATTACGTTACTTGTTTGCTGTCAAATATACTTAGTATATCAACATGGAGTCAGATTGATCTTTATTTAATACTTGCATTATAATAAAAAAAAGCAAAAAAAAACTAATAAACCTATATTTCATAGAAAACAATTTCAACAACAGTGCTCCAAGCCTAACTAAAGTTAGAAAAATAAAAATGCGTAACTATTACACAAACATACAGGGTAGATAACAAAACTATTCCAATTATAACTTTGTTTTGCAGCACAGAAATGTTTTATATATAGTTACGTATAAAAATTTTGATTCAAAGCAGTAATTTGTTTCGAAATTGAAGGGAGATATACTGCCATACATTTAAATAGGAACAGATGGAAAATATATTTCCGAAAATTCATTCTATCGAGAGAGATTACATGCGTGTCTAAACTTAAAATATAAGTTTAAGTTATTTGAAATATTTTGGAAATATATAATCCTTCAGACGTTACATTTATTTATAAAATTTATATTTAAGTTTCAAATGTTTAAAAGAAAATGCAAATTAAGTAGAGAGAGCCTGTGTTTCCGGGCGAAACTCAAGCAATCTTTTATTGCGAAGAGTAAAAAATTTTTTACATTTCTTGAAGAAATGTGCTTAAACACAAAACTAATAAAGTGGGAAGTCAAATTTTAATGAGACAAATAAATATGAGGAATTTTTTACAAATATATGATAAAAAATTACACTATAACTTGTAAATTATATATCACTAGCTAAATAACTGCTCTCCGTACTGGATAAAAAAATAAACAACCAATAGATCAGTACTGAACTCTGCTAAAAAACTTTAAAACTGAAAGCCACATTTTGAAAGTCACAATTAATTAAGCTAAAACAATTTCATTTTTTTTTTTAAAATTTATTATTAACTTTTGTCATTGCTAATGGTTTTATAATATTAGATTTAAAAAACAACAATATATTTCTAGTTGTTCATTCCATCATAATAAATTAACTATATTCAATATCCCTTGTCATGATTCTTTTACTCGTGTCTAATGCTTGATAGTCAAAATTTATTGCGACCAAACGATTTTTTTTCGTACTTAACCTTTGCGAGAGCCTGAGAGAAACTTTTTCCTCAGTTTATCTTTTAAAATTGCCCCAATCACCAAAAAACCAAAAGTGGTAATTACCAACATTGACCTCAATAATAGTGTGTTGATATATTACGCTTCGTCTATACGAATTAGTATCAATTCTATATATATATATTAGATAGTTATGACAAATTTTGTTTCAATTAGTGCCTATTCGCAAAACTAATTGAGCATTATTGGCGACAGTAATATTTAGGCTTTTTTTACAGTTTAGTTTTGACAAATAATTGAAGTAGCACCATTTCAACATAAATTGAACTGGGAAAATCTACTAACTAATAAGTAAAGCTAAATTGCAGAGCTTCAATTAATCAAGGATCATTAAAGTCCTTAATAGTATGACATTTTCGTACATTTCTCCAAAACAAATAAGTACCTTTTCTCCCTTTATAAAGTTTCACAGTACATGATTTAATGATTTTTATTTCAAATACTATTGATTTTAAATTATTTAATTTTTATAAACATCTTTTTGTATATTTTTCCATCATGTATGTACCACGTTCACGTTGATAATGGGATAACTCCAAGTGACGTAGTGAGGGTAGCTCTATCCTGGTTGGTTGTTGAAGCGTGGTATCTGTTTACATTAGCAACTGTTCTTTCTATTCTATTTCAAGTAAGCCAAGCCCGTCAAGTAATCATTCCCTTAAATGACGCATTCCATATTTTTCATGAAGATTTCCATTCCTTCACTATATCTCTCTTACTAAGCACAAAGACAGGCAAAGTCATGTGAAAAACAAACAAACTAATTAAAAGCATTGAAGTTACCAGGTGCACAAAGCAAAAATATATCACAGTTACAATAAAGTAAAACAAATAATAAATCTAAGAAAGTAAAAGCAGTAGATGAGAAAGAATTCTACTTCAACAAATTAGATGTGCAATTCGAGTCTGTGTTTATTTAATTTTACGTTTATTAACATTATAACTTGTGTGGAGAGACTTAGCTCAGCTTTAACACGCCATTTTGCTTTTAAAGGTTCAGCTGGCGATGACGCCATAGGTCATAAGTGTGGGTATCAGTGTACCCAATCTAGTACCCAATTGAGACATATTGAGTACAAAATAATTAAATACTAAAGAAAGTGCAATTAACTCAGAAAGCTCTGAACAAGCAAACGTATCTGATGTTACGTTTAAAATATATGGAACATTATTTGCATTAGCTGCAAACCAATGAGAAAGTTCTATTTTTCCAACGTTTCTCCCGAATTATATAATTGAAAACTTAGAACGGTCTAGAAAAATCAAAGGTTTTGCAAGTTTTCTTTTTTTCTCTCAAGTTTCCCGATGGATGGTAAAAAAGAGATAAGTCTCGCAAAAGTTTTAAGCTTTTACAATGGCTAAACAGCAGTTATATGAATATTTCCTTTCTTAAAAAAATGACAACTGGAAATTTGAGAAGAAGAAAAAACTTGTCATCACCACAATACGAAAGAAAACTAAGCACGCTAGTTTGTATGTGACATTTAAAGTCATAGAATACCCTGATTAGGTAGTAGGGGGAAATATCAATTTCAATTCAAATGAGAGTAGGAAGATACGTTCGATCAAATAGCTCAATTGAAATATTTGTATCTTGATTCATGGGTTGAAGACCTAATACGTAAGAATTTTAGTTGAGATTAAGTATTTGATATTAAAATGCGGTACCAATTCTTGGGCTCATAAAAAATATTCAAATGTTTATATTTCTGTTTGTTTAGTATGTAATCTGCATTTCGTTATTCGTTAGCATCACAATAGTATCTTCGAAATAAATGCCGATGCTATTATTTAAGCAGGTTCATTAGCTGTTTTCATTTTCAAAAATTTTAATAAACATGTGACCAGTGCCTATTTTCTCCTTAATCTCTTTATATTTTTTACTTCTTCTGCCTTGAAATTTTAGGTACATGAAATGAATTAACGTAAGGAAGAAAATTAAAGCCAAGAAAAAACTAATGCGATTTAAAATAAAGAAAATCTGTTCGTAGTATCGTGCTTGACAGAAATAAAATTTTACAATTCCAGTGACCAGATATACTTTAAATGCGGTAAAAAGAACGCAAATCCCGTAGTTCAGCAAAAATATTTCTGATTTTCAACCTCAAAATTCAGGCAAAAATTCCTAAGAACCAAAATCTGGAAGGTGAAACTCGAACTTTAAAAAGCTTAGATTCCTAACTTAGACATGCTTTAGATTTCTAGAACAATCATAGTATCTTTACTTTGGGTGACCGTGAGCGGAAATTGTTTAACCAATAAAGAGCACAGGAGAATGAAGTGAACAAGAAAGAATGAAGTGAGGAATAGATGTGACTAAAGAAGTATGGGATATATCAAATGTAATAAAAATAACTAAGCCGTCTTAAGAACCACTGCTCTGAGAATCAAAGTAGTAGCAAATAGTATAAGAAAACAAAATTCTTGTTAATTGGCCTCAAGTTTTAGCTATTTTCTTTTTAATCACTTAATTTTGAAAAGTTTCAGGTTTTCCATACTTAAATGCAACGTTTCCCCATTATAGAGAAAAAAATCATGATTTTATAGCTGAAGTTTAATTATCAAAAGCGATATTTGTAACATAAAATTAGTCTTTTGAGTTTTGAAATAGTTCACAGGAGTCCGATTATAAAAATTGTTTTTCTTTCTTTCAAATTATAATTTTCAGTTCTAGGTATAAATGTTTTATAGAGAGAATATATATCTTAAAAACCAGTAAATATTTAAAAATACAGAAAATTTTAAGAATATAAAGCTTAGATAGAAATTCAAATAAGATCTTTCGACCATCCAAACAGACATTGACTTTGAACTCAAATTATTTTGATAGATAATAAATTATGGTAGTATATTCTTAAAGATTCAGAGCTATCTGCATTTCACAAACATCTAGATGATACAAATTGTCCTGCTTGGTATCAAGGATCCTTGATAAAAGGCAAAGCGAAATAATGTTAGAGGATATCCGTAAGAAAGAATAAAACTCTATCATCTCGACATCCGTTATCAACATTCGAAAAGAAACATCCCCGAACACTCTTCAAACGAAATCCCTCTCCTCATACATTTTGACTTTCTGCTTCTGGAAGAACAGATGAAATGAATCCCTGATAAAGGATTTCTGGAGGAATTATCTGTAATCGCCATCTTGAGAGAGGAGATGAAACAAGAAAAATCACGGAAATAGACAAGTGTATCGTGAATTGAAATCTTAATTGGGATGTCCGCTTCCGGAAATAGAGAAAAAAAGTGTTTCCATGGTCATTTTTCATACAGAATAATGATTATTTTTTCCGTAGATATTTCACATATGTTTTAGTGTGCATTTTAAGCACTTAATTCACAAAAAGGGGCATTATAAGAAACTATATCTATTGTATGAAAGCTGCTGTTTGTTATAATTGAAGATTTGGTTATGATTTTAGTAAAATTAATAATAATATATGACTTATTAATGATAATATTTGATAAATGTGCTAAAATTTGGTATTTTAGTCATGTTACCTGAAAATATGGCATAATATTTTTTTTGGAAACAAACAAAACTTTATTGTAAACAAAAACAAACACATAAATACAAAGAATTTGTATTTATATGTTTCGTATTTGTATAATTCGTCGCCAAGATAAAAATCCTGTCCAGGAGACAGAGAAAGGTAATACAATAAGTGTAAAATGGAAATTTAAAACATATATATACAGTGCAGAACCAGTTATCCGGAAATTAGAAAACCGGAAAACCAAAAAACCGGAACGAAATTCGATAAATTTTCCTCCATTTTTAAAGAAATTAATTTTTTTCCTCATAAGATTTTAGGATTTTTCTTTCTTTTTTGAAAGATGTTTATCATACCATCATTTTAGAAATAATCATTACTGTATTACTTCATCGTTTTTTCTTCTTTTTAAGATTATTTCCAAATATTATTTTTTTTTAGTTGAGTTTAACAATAAAAAAACGGCTTTTTGTAGCGATTCAGAAAACCGGAAAAATCAGTTATCCGGAATACCCAGGTTAAAATTTTTGCTGGAATTTGTTTGCTAGACAAGCATATAATGCTATGTACCAGCTAAAATACCANAACTAATAAAATTTTCTGTAAAACGTTACCATATGAACGTAAAAATTTCCGAATGAATGCTATAAATACTATATATTATGGTTTCAATAACTGTAACCATAAATGTTATTACCATACAGTTCAGTAATTTTACCAGAATTCTTTTCTTTGTGTATAATTTGTATTAAACACGTTAAAAAATAATTGCAAAAGTTAATATAACAAAAAAATATGATTTTCTCTTATTTGCTGTTGTTCTTTTAACTTCTGCTTTGTTATGAAAAGCTCCTTAGTATGACAAGCGTTTTTTACTAAAAATTTACTTGTGCTTTATTACACGTTGAATGTATCACTGCTTGTGTGTACTACGTACCTAAATGCAGCAATTCATTTAATTTTGATTTAAAAAATTTAGATTTTTCTCCTTTTGCTATTAAATATTTTTTTCCAATTTATTAGCATTTTTTATCATAATCAAACGTCATACCTGATATAGTAAAGAATTTAAGAATAGGTAAATGTAATTAGCATCAAGGGGTTTTCAGTAATTTAATTTTTTTCTGATTATTAGAAATAACAATTAGGTTATATACCTGATAATATATTATTCTATTTCAACCAATTGTTTTATTTCTTATGCCAAACTTATCGAAATATTTACGACTGAAATGTTTAAAGTATTAGCAATATTAAAGTAATTAGTAATAAAACTCTTAAATGTAAGTTTATGTGATAATTTACTAAAAATAAAAACACTAAGTAGCAGACTTTCTCGACTTTTAATGAAAAATAATAATTTTGTTTTTCAGCATTTAATTTAATTATATGAACGATAATTCAATTAAATAATTATAAAACAAATTTTTGGTTATATGTTTTTCATAAATTTTAAGTAGGAAGGCAAATCTATAGAGTGTTTTTTTTGTGTGTGTTTTTTTTGCTGAAACTACAATTTTCGAATTATTCAAAAAAACAATATTTTATTAGATAAGTACTAGAAACAAAAATATTTGTCATTTAAATTTCCTAATCAGCGTTTAAAACAATTTTCATATAGAAAAATATAATTTTTAAAAAAAATCCGTAGCTAATTTTACTCAGGCACACCTTTCTACTCTAAATAAAGTACATTTTACCTACCAATTAGTCTAATTGATTCAGACAAATTTCGTCAATTTGTAAATAAAAAAAAGACATTCAAATATTAATTTTAAACAATTTTATTTAATTAATTATTTACTTAAGAAATTTAAGTTTTAAAAATGCTATTCCAACAAAATTTTTGCTTTTTTATATTATATTATCAATATTTTCTTCCTCTCTTTTGGGAACTTAAAATTAAAAAAAAATATTTTTGCCGTAAATAATTAATGGTGAACTATATTTTAATGCTTGCTTTTGTAAATACCAATGCATTAAAAAATAGTTGAATTCATTGAATTTAAAATAATCTTACTCTTATATTGTGTAACTCTCGAGTTCATATTTTATTCTTTTTCTTCTGCGAATTAGGTTTTATTACTTAATTTGTAATTAATTTTAAAAAAACTAAAAATTATTTACATTTTAGTAGGTCTTACACTAAGTAAAGTGTCACTACTTTTTTATATTTTTATTAAGTACTTTAAATTATTCTACAGTTTTGAAAAAATAGTATATCAATCGTTGTTAAAAGTGATAAAAAGGGAAAAGGTCTTAAAATAAATGAATTTATTTTCGCACATTATACAAAAATTACTCAGTGCCATCTTTGAATGATCGCATTTGATTTAAGTGAAGACGACTTAATTCTCACACGTAGAAAAAAAATCTGGAAAAATTACCGTACTGACATTTTAGGTAATAATAATAATATTTTAAGTTTTAAAAAACAATAATTTTTGTAAATAAAACCAAAATAGCATAATACTTAAACCATTCATTTATTAACGTTTTTCTGGTTTTTAAAGTTATTGTTCCTATTACCACACATACAGTAAATAAATACAAATCTGACGAGTAAGGTAAGCCGAATAAATGGTTTTTATGACATGCTGTATTATCAGAATAAGATTACCAAACTTTACAGCATTTAACAAATTTTATCACGTTTCATAAAAACGTATTTAATCGTTAATTTTTACCTAAATCCTTACCATAGCACTTGTGAATAAGTTACCGAGTTCCCATAGCTGCTGAAACGCGATAAATTTTACCATTTTCGGAGTTTTGATCATATTGTGTTTCTTACTCTCGTTATAGATCAATTCTAGATAACTTGTATACTACAATAATAGAAGAATATATAACAATAAGAAACTAATAGACAATTGAAAGACCATTGGTTAGAGTCACTTTGCTGTTGGGATAACTCGATAAAAATTATGTGGTATTTTTCTCAAATCTTATTCAAACCAAGGCTCTTTACTAAAAAGAAAAACTAATATTTTATTCATTTTTACCATGGTGCCCATTTTCATAAACATCAATTTTTTTCAATTTCCAACTGACTCTGAATTGTTGCTACATTTAAATTAGAACTAATAATGATTGTGTTTTTATCAAGCAAAAAGTAATGTGCTACTCAGGCACTAACTAAAGACCTATAGAAACAATGAAGTTAAATAATTCAAAAGCTAAATTGAAGCTTGTTTAAAAAGTTCATTAAAATATTATTTTTGCATAATATTTTATTAAAAGTTTTTTTTAACATTAGTTAAACAGGTAATATATATTTGTTATATACGGTGTTGAAAAAGAGGAACCTGCTTTTTATAAATTTGAAAAAAATCTATGCCCTTTTCTTAAATCCATTAACTGTAACATGGCACCGTTTTAATAATTTAGAAAAAAGAACAATGCTATCTAAAATATCTCCCCCCCTGTAATTTTGTTTGTCATGAAGCAGTTAATTAAGTTTAAAATGTTTCTAAGCCAGATTGAATTTAATACAAATCGAGATTTTTTTTACACACTGACATCAGTCTTTTATAACTAATTAGAATCTTTTAGTCAATTTAAATCTCTGAGGCGTAATGTGGAAACAGTTCTGGTCCAATGGGGGCAGCTAACTGTTTACCAAATCGTAGCCACAACAGTGCCTAGCACCGCACGTCCATCAACCCAGTAACCAAATTAAGATCAAGGTTCCAGAGATCGTCTGTGTCAGTGGAAGGAACTGAAGTGAATGGCGAACGTGTCTTTGTTATGTTCTGACTAATCGAGCCATCGGGTCTCTCCGGGGTCATAATTGGAAGTTATTGAAGCCGCGTAATCCAATAAGCCACAGGCAATTGGCCGTTCTCACAGGTGGCTTTAATTTACCTAGACGTGACTATTGTCCTCTGAATGTTTTATCCCAATGGACAGCTATGCGATTTGCTGGACCTCCGTGAGTTCACTTTCTATCTTCCCATCTGGGAATTCGAAGGATGAGGAATCGTTGCAAGAAGGAGAATAGTTTCATTTTGTGGCATTAATCTATACTACGTGGCTTTGGCTAAATGTTTATTATCCCATATGCTTGCATCTGATGACTATGGCTGCCAACAAAGCTGTAGTTTGATTGCTTTATTTAACTTCGTTTGGAAAAGCTTAACAGCAAGCTATGGTTCTTTGAACGATTAATTAAATTGCTTTTCAGTTTTAAAGAAAGTTACTTTAAATGTCTCAATGATTCCCTAACAAAAAGCAAATTTCAAACAGATTTTTTTCCAACAGTATAGAGAGATATTATTCTCTTAACTTAAAGTTTTCAAATTATCTACGGAATAAGTAAAGCATTTTTTTTAAAAATGGAAAATTACTATAAATTTAAGAAAATTATTATCAATATTACACCTGTGTTTGTAATTATTGAATAAATTAATGTGAATTTTATCTTTAAGAGTGACTTTGAATTTCTGAACTGATTTTCGAAAATGGCATCAAGCCAATATTTAAAATAAGCAGCAAAAACAAACGTTTTTTTGCTGTTGTTATGTCATATAATAAATATTTACAATCTGAAATTATGGCATATTGCATGTTTACACAGACGTATGAAACCTACTTGCGATCAACTATCTGCAGTTACTGCAGCTCTCTAACGAGCTTGTTAGATAATTATCTTGAGATAAACAAGATGCAAATATGGTTTTGGTCTTCCTAAATTCTTTACATAAAAATTACATTTAAACAATGAAAAAATTATTTTAAATTATTTGTAGCTACAAATATTATGAATGTCTGACTACGTGCATTTTTAATTTTGCAGCTGATGAACTCAGCGATGAATATATCATAGTTATAACGAAAATCTCATGTAAAGAAATTTGACATACGATGAAAATTAGTGTTGATGTAGAGATCACAGAAAAAGAGGAAAAAAAAACAGACCACCCTGTATAATGTTTTTAATTTAATGATCAGATTTTCAAGTCCTAGGACTTAATCTTAATGGTTCCAGAGGGTGACCTGAGATATGCTAATTAGTTACGAAATCAGACACAGAAACTTACTTTTTTTTAATAAACATACCTATTTTTCAAAGGATTCAGATCTTTGAATATCAAAATATAAGGAGTGGCCCCAATCTGGGAAATATGGTTCCCATATTACAGTTAGGAGAGCTATCCTAAATTTGAAACACTGTATGCTAATTTCACTTTTTGCGTATTCCGCCATATCTCAATAATTTTATAAGCAAATTATAAAATATTTGCTCATAATTACATAATTATAAATTTCATTCATCCAAAAAAAAATTCCAAGCAAAAAATAAATTTTAATAAATATTTATCGTTGCAAGGCAAAATATAAATTTTGCAAGGCAAAATATAAAGTTTGATCAAAATCAAAGTTTGATCAAAATTTTTTAAAATTTGATTTCCCAGTAACTATTTAACCGATTACTCGCAAATTTTCTATTTTGCGATGTAAAATTGGATGCTCAAAATAATGTAAAAAATTTTATATCTTACAATTCAACAATTTTTCGACTTTTGCTAAATAAAATAATTAAAAATCGTAAATATTTACTAACATTTAATATTTTTTTCATGAATTTATCTTTCGATAGACAAATTTCATAATTGCTTGCAAAGATTTCTCAATTCGCTTAAAAGGAGATATGACGAAATACGCAAGAAATATAATTAAAATTAGGGGGTCCAAACTTTGGATCGCACTTCTGACAAAACTATGGGGACCATATTTAATGAGAGAAAGTACGTTTTTGCTCCTGATTTCGTTACTTCAAATAACGTCTGCACTAATTAATTAGCATATTTGAGATCACCCCTTCAAAGCATTAAGAAGATCCGATCATTAGATCAAAAGTTTTTCAGGATGGTCAGTTATTTTTTTCGCACTGTACATGTATTTTTATTGTCTATATTTTATTCCTGATAGATGTTGGAAAATAATTATATATTAATTGCTTTTTAATGAAGAATCAATTATGATAAATGTTGAAAATATTTGATGTTTGCAAATATGTAGATCCATCAAAATAATAATTAATATTCATTTTTATTGCTCATCTTATTAGAAAAATAACATAATTCGAAATGCCCCAGAGAGTGCGGCTAAAAGGCCAAGCCCCACAAGCCACGATCCGTCTATCAAGAAATCAAAACTGTGTGTGCGACATATCTACGTTACAATAAGTTTCGCTAAGGAAAGTTGAGGAGTCCATGTATTGGTTTTCATTTGCTTCAATTTATCTCCAAAGCACTTTTTTTTCCAGACTCACGCATTAAATTGTGTTGGCAGAAAAGAAAGTGAGAGAAATAATAGCAAATTATAATAAAATCAAAACAATTTGCAACCATATAACGGTTTTTGAATTCAACACTAATCTGTTAGGATAATATAGAGGGAATCTCTAAAAATAAAATTTACTCTGCACTCAATTCAAGGTTGTGTTATAAAAAGATTACATTAACAAGTTTTATTTATTGAGAAAAGGATTAAGAAAGATAATTAGTTTTTAAATATTAAAAAATATGTTATGGGTATTTTTGTAAAGATTTACTTTTACAAATAGGTAGGAAATAAACTTTAATTACAGTCTTATAAATAAAATGAAAATTGAGAAAAATTCGTTTTAAAAAATCTAAAAAAAAACTTTTGTCAAACTTTTAAAATGATAAATATGATTTAACTTCCTTTCAGAATAGTTATCCGAACAAAAGTAAATTCAAAAGAAAAAAAAATACAGACAGTTTTATTAGTTTGCTTTGTAAGTTTAAAGAGAAAAAATGTGAATTCAAACTTCATGTTCAACTAGGAACCAAACCGAAGTTTAATGTAAGTACAGAGCGATTGTTTTTAAATAATTTTCCCATACTAATAAAATATTACATTTTCATGATAATCTAGCACTTCATTCAATTCTCTAATTAATTTAAAACAAAACTAAATTCCAGACATATTTCTTTAAAAATACTTTTTTTCTAAAAACTTGGTTTGATTCCTAAAGTAAAGTTACAGTTAATAAGCTAAAAAATCCAGACGTCTGCTTCTGTTGAGTCAATTAATCATCTTATGTTTATTGGGTACTTTGAGGACACTTTTGACGAAACTAGTTTGACGAAAATTATAATGAAACAGAAGTATTTAAATTAGAGACAGCAATAAAAAATAGAAACTTCGGAACTTTATAGGAAAATTAATGTTGTTTTAGAAAAAAAGGGGTATTCTGCAATTATCATCAAAAAATGCGCAGCGTTTGCAAATCACATATTTGAATTTTTATTATTCCTAAAGTAAATGGTATTAAAAAGGTGATTTATTAAAATGTATTAATATAAAGTGTATGCCTTTTTTCATTTATTTGCTTGAATGTAAAATTAAAAATTTTAAATTTTGAATAAATAAATGAATAAGTGTATGAAATAAATGAATGGAATTTGAATTAAAATTGAATAAACACTGAATGAAAAGTATGGTAAAAACTATTAGAATATGTAGAATATACAGTGTTTCTGGCTAGATGGGAACACTATGAAGTTCAATAATTTCTACCAAAGCGCTTTGGTAAGGAATTTGGTAAAATTAACAGTAATATATGGTATTATGAAATGTGATAAAATTTGGTAATTGTTTTAAAATTCAGTTATTTTACCTCTTTACCTGTTCTTCATAAGTCTTAAAGTTAAATCTTCATTTCACAAGTACATTTCATGTATACAAGCCACCATATTGCTAATATTTGAAACAACACTATTATTCAACTTTAATCTTGCAATAATAGTCCAAAAATAAGTTTTATATGGTTAGAGTATGCCTTAACATTTATTTAAGTTTACATATACAATAATTATGAGTCAAATTTATGGAGATTCCAAAAACACAACATTCTCCACCAGCGAGATGCAGATTGGGGCAAGCTTTACTTATTGGACTTTATTAATCACATTCTTTTGATGAAGAAAAAAAATGAAAAGAAGATGAAAAGAACCCTGGATTCGGAATTAACTTGAAATAAAATAATCATCTCAATACCAAATTTATATAATAACCTCAATGGTAGACGGATCTTTGATTGGAGTCCCGTTACCGCCAGACTAACTGTCGGAGGGTTTTTATGGTTTTCCTCCCCAACTAATGCATATACAGGTTAGTTCTAACAAAAAGTCATCCACGGAGGCAAATGTCTCCCAATAATTAATCCTGGAGTTCCAATGTTTTTTGGATTGAGTTTAAAATTACAAGGCTATGGAGTTGAGCATTGGTATTCGTAAACTCAGAATCAGTTCGGCTGTTCAACGCCGATTATAAAATAACTAAAATATTTTATAACCTACCATGGGTGCTTAGGGGATTGAGAGCTCGCTTCCCAGTGAGGTGTCCTGGGTTCGATATTAGCTGATCAATGCGAACTTTGCTTCCAGTTCATACTTCACTTACCACAGTGCAGACGTAAAATATCATCAGTGTTAGGCGAATCTAGGGCGAGATCCCCCTTGCCATCGCAATATCCGTGGAAAGTTTTCGTGCTTTTCCACTAAGTTAAACGTAAATGTAGGTTAGTACCATAAAAAAGTCCTCCACTGATGCAAATTCGTTTTAATGTCACAATTACAAGACTCCTGAGTTTAACAGTCAAACACTTAGAATTGGGCCGGCTGTTCGAAGCAGGTTATAAAATAAAATAAAATATTTTATAATATAAGTCATTCGTTAGACTGGAACTCTAATCAATCAAAATTCAATTTCATTGCCACGTTTATATGCTTTCTCAAGTTAGATTATCACAAGCCAAATCAACGTTTATTATTTTGCGACGTATTTTGATGACATCGTCAAATTCGTATTTTGAAAGGTATATGAAACCATCAAGATTATTCTGTAAATTCAAAATCAAATTTTTATGAATTGTGTTTCGTCACAATTGATAATTATTCACTTTTTCTAATAACTGATAATCTAGGATGATCAGCATATATTCATCACATAAACCGTACACAATAACAACTCAGACAGTTTTTGTATAGAAGTTATGTTTTGAATCTTTCGTTCTTTGCACTAATAGGGGTTTTGCCCTCTCTCACCCCATTCAAGGAGGATTCGCCATTCAATCAATTTCTTTCCCCTCGCCAATAAACAGATTTAGAGATAAAAACTAAAATTTATTGAATTAAAAAAAAACATAAATGATTTATTCTATTAATACAGAATTGATTTAGATCCCGGTTCTTTTATGGTGAACTTAAAATGTAATTACCTTGATTATTTATAACTCAAACTTCATTCACTAACTTATATTTTAAATTCCTATTTATTTTTTTACTATAAAAACGCAATAGAAAAAAAAAAATTTCGCGAGATACATTTATCAAGTAAAATATATTTTGAAAACATAATTTTAAATATTTTAGTATTTTCTGTTCAATAACATTTTCGAATTAATTCTTTTTATTGTATATGTTGATCATTATTGGGAAATTCCACTACTGGCTAGTGACAGCATAGCCCTTTTAGCAGTGGCTACAAAAATTCATAGTTTCAAGCAACTAATAAAACTTAATAATTAAAAGCATTTTCTAAGCGTTTCTCAAAATATGATAAACATTACTAGTATAATTTCTTAAATGAAGAAAAAATTTAAGAACATGAATGGATGTAATTTTCAGAATATTAAGAAATTTTCGTAAAAATTCAATACTTATTAATAGAATAATAACATCACATTGGGTGCTTTTTTGACGAAAAAAGTTGCGACTGTCAGAAAAGTTTTTTTCGCCATCTAATATATTTGCTCATCCGACCGTTAAGTTTGCCCTATATCAACCATTTACATTTATTTAATATGTTTATCTTAAAATGTTGCGAAATAAATTAATATTAAAAAAAGTTGTTTTTTTTAATAATTGATATTAAAAAATTGTGCTTTTAAATTATTGATATTAAAAAATTGTGCTTTTAAATTATTGATATTGGAAAAATTGTTTTTTTTTTTAATATTAGAAAATAAATCCCCATTAAGATTTAAGCCTTATTTTGAATATGATCGTTAATTTGAATTAGATTATCATGATTTTTATTTTAGTGTTCAATAAATTTTATAAAAATACAAAATGTACAATAGTTAAAAAATTTCAAAATAATGTACATTAAATATGTATATTAAATCCGCATGTCAATATTTCTTTAATCAAAATAGAACAAAATAAAAATGCTGTTAAATGGGAGGTGCATAAATATCAAATAAATAATGCGAGAAACTGAAGTGGTAAGATATTCCTTGATTGGAAACTTCATTTGCTTCAAAAATATATAAATTAGAAATAGCAGTTGACATGTTTTAAGCTCTCAAAAATAGGCACCCATTTGCCAGACTTGCTCGACTTGAATGAGAGGAAATAAAAGTTTTCTTTTCATTTTTTTTCTTCTCATTTACGTCTGGCAAGTCTTGAAAAGGGGGGAATATTGATATTTTGGGGGGGGGACATTTTTGATTTAATATAATCTCAATAGTAATTACTTATAATCTCTCTCAGAATTTAATAATTGAAATTTTGCGTTAAGATCCTTAATGAAGATACACAGCCACTGTGTAGTTTTCCATATATCTTTCTTTTTCTTCTTGTGGCTTTGAAAAAACAAATGCAATCAATTGTAAAACATAATTTACGAAATACTGAAGCTTCATGGACATCTGAGGAAATGGGAAAATTGAAAAATTGTGAATAATCGCTTCAATTAAAAGCTCATAAAAGAATTAAATTTCAGAAAATCTTGGGTTTATATCTCAAAGAGCATGGAATAAAAATTTATTTATTTTTCTAAAGATTATGTATGAAGAAAGTAACATTAAAAAATATAATTTCTTCTTTATCTTCTCGATTTTAATGTTCTTCAACTTTCTCTTCCAAGTCTTTTTTTTATTATTATTACTATCATAAGTTTACTTTATTTTAAGAGAAACGTTTAATGTGACTGTAAAATGAGGAAATTGTCAAAGTTTCGTTTCGTGCAAATGATTAAGCATCCACTTTCGATAGCTCATGGAACTAACTTCTTATAGATTTTAATTGTAACATTTAATGAATTTTTTAACTATACAAAAATGTAGTCGTTAATACCAGGAAGTCATTATTTTCGAACAAGCAAATATAATCATCTATTATATGAATTTCTTCTTTTATGCTAATTTTGCTCTGTTTTGTAATGTGTTTACCAAGATTTTGACAAGTACAATGCGCGAAGACTATCTTCTTTCTTTCAAGTACTTTTTGTCATTTTTTCTTTTTACGTACAATAGAAGTTTGCTGCTCTATGTTGTTGGAAGAAAAAATAAATATATTCTTTTGGTCTATACAACTGCAGACTTTCTCGCCTAGAAAAGAAGTTTTTATGATGTTAACATACAGAGAATCTAGCCATAGGGAAGAAGCATTGTCATAAACTTATCCATTTGCGTAAGCCTCAAAGTACAAGCACATAAAAGTAAACTGATCAAATTCATGCACAAAACAAATTGTTTTCTTGCCCTCCTAAATCAAATATTTCTTACAAGTCAAAAAATTATTTTCTTAGATTTTTTTACTAAAAAAAAAATCCGATGGCCTGCTGCTATTCTACGTAAAAATTACATACTTCTAAATTTTAATTTTTTCTGTAATTTTTTACTTAACGTAGAACATATTAACATTTATGAGACGAATGTAGAAGAAAACATGTTTTGAAAGCAAAACATCTAAGAACAACTAACATTTTAGTCCCATGAGTGCGCATCTTGATTGAAAAACTTCGATCTATTAATTGAAGAGAAAAATACTCAAGATGTCATTTATCGCAATGTTACAATTTCGTCTCGGAATTTACGTTAAAATGTACCTCAAAAATTACATTTCTTTGCAAATTTTAAATTTGGGAAAATAGAATTTGTAGGAGGATCTAGAAGCCAATAAAAAGGGTGCGCGCGTTAATATTTAACAAACTGGATGTTTAGCAAATGGGAGAAATTAAGAGAATGTTTCCCCGCAATGCACTATCTCCCTATATTTTATTATATTTTATTAAAAATAGATTTTCCTATGCAGAGAAGTCTTTAGATTAGAATACGATTCTTTACGATCAGCAAAAGAGGAATGAGTCTTTCTCTTAAACTGTTTTGAGGTTTTATGCACCTTCATTCATGAAATTTGTTAGCAACACTGTTTTTTTCTTTAAAAAAACTGGCAAAATCCGATATTTTAAAGCATTATTTACTTATAAAACTGATCTCATTGATATTTATATTAAACATTGGTCGTGAAAAGGTAAAACATATTTTATGCCTTTTGTCAAAAAAATATGCAAAGATTTGAATGTAGCATTATATTATGCATAATACACATGGAATTAGTTGAATAATTTCAAGCGCATAAAAGATTCAAATCTTACATGTCCAAATAAGGATATGATTCCGTTAATTGAGAAAATATTGCATCCGAAATGTTGTACAATCTACAAAATATTTCGAGTCTGTTGGGGTGGTGACGTTTTTTCAAGGTTATTAATTTGAATTAAGGAAGATTCTATCACGATGTTTAATCATGCAAAAATGGAATATTTGTTTTTGTGAAAACAAAAGACAATGCGTAACCTATAACAAAAGACTTATTATTCTTTGCATATCTTGAGGA
The DNA here is from genome assembly GCF_043381705.1 of Parasteatoda tepidariorum. Taxonomy (NCBI): domain Eukaryota; kingdom Metazoa; phylum Arthropoda; class Arachnida; order Araneae; family Theridiidae; genus Parasteatoda; species Parasteatoda tepidariorum. Next base: position 46,378,212 of record NC_092207.1, on the reverse strand, counting down.
AAAAATAGTAAAAATGAGTGTATAGAATTTATTGAACGCAATATAAAGATAATGAGAAAATATAATGATTTAACTACTCTGTAAAATATCTCAGATTAAATTTCAATGTAAAATACCGGAACTGTGGGTGCATCATCGAAAAATCCGTTTTATCTTAAAATTCCTTTTTAACGCTTAATAATATATCGTGATTTTTACTTAATAATTGTTTCATTACTTTGTGTGGATTAAAAAGGGATTTTATGGTAAAAATTACGGTATGTCAGATTTTATCTCCCACAACATGTAAAAATGAATTTTACGTTAATTTTGCATTACCACAGCATATAAAAATTTATTTTGCGTTACGTAAAATTTTACGGTTAAAAGTAGAAACACTTAAGTGCTACACTCAAGTGCTTCCTACCATAATTTGATATAGAATTTATTATAATGTAGTAACCAACATGTGTGAAATAAGTATTGAATACATAATTTAACCTGTATAATTAATACCTTTTTAATTCAAAATATACAAGTTTTTTAAGCACAAAATATTTTTCTAAAACTAATCTACTTTAACTCCATCATTCATTTAATCACTAAATGTTTTTATACATAAAATAAAATTGCAGAGGAAAATTATTAAATATTGTTTTTTACAAAGCCATAAAATTCAATTCTATCCTAAATATATACATTTTTTAAACCATTTATGGACTATTAATTCGACATGAATGCGGATAAGTAATAATAAGTTAATTATGCGTGTTACTGATAAAGATAACAAAATTGACGCTTTTTAAAACAATCAACACAAAAAGTAAGTTACACAAATTCATAATTTTATCTATATTTTCTAACTTTAATCTATTAATGTTTCCACTATGAGCGCAGAGGGCTCCAAAAAGTGAGTTTAAAGAAAAAGTGAGTTTTGAGTCAAAAAAAAAAAACCCTGTTTGTTTCATGTCATTAAATATATTATCTTTTAAAAATGCTCCATTTTTGTGAATTCTAAAGTGCATGCATGCATTGATCTCCTTTTAAAAAAAAGACTTAAATTTGAAGAAAAATGAAGAAAAAAAATATTTTACTGGAACTAAGAATAAACGTTTTTTAGGTTTAATCCCAGTAGAAACCGATAGATGGCAGTCGCATTAGTCTTTCCAGAGTTTTTTCTCCCGGAAATATGTCTTGCAGAAAAGAAAAAGGACGTGAAAATGAACATTATGAAGCAACGAAACTCATACACAATTGCAAAATTCAAATTCATTCTGATCTTGATATACGAACTATGTGTAACAACTTAAATCAAAGGGAAGGTTTCTTTTTCCATTTCATTATGATTTTAAAGTTAGAAAAATGCCTTTATTCGTTTAAATTATGAATTATAGATATAGTTATACATATTTTTAAATGAATATGTCTTTTAAAAATGAAATCTATTATTTTAGAAAAAGTTTTTAAACTTATGAAATGCTAAAGATCTTAATATTTTAAATTATAATTATTTCTAAACTTATATTTGTATCTTTCAAGTTCTCAACGCAATAAATATTTACGTAAAATTCTAATTTAAATTATCTGAACTGCTTAACTATAAAAAGAATATATATTAAAGTAATTATTTCAATAGTTAAAGTTATTAAATTTTTTTAAAATGAAACTTATCGCAAAACAGTTTTACATGCAGTAGAATAAAAGTATTGTAAAAAAAATATTAAAGTCAAAACATTTTTCCCAAACTTTAAGCAAAGCACATTTTTCACAACTATTTATTAGGTAGCTTTAAAAACCAGGATCTCAGTCAATCTCAGGCTTTGTAGTTGTGCAAAGATAAACAAAAAATATTCAATTTTCTTTTTCTGTTCTATTAATAGTCTACATAAGAATTTCTCCTTATAGACATTAAAATATGCCATTGAAGTCATAGAATATGTTAGCAACATAGGCTATTTTAAAAGGTTAAAGGTTATTTTTAATGTTTAAAAAAATTTTGGTTTTAAACAAATTTGAATAGGAATGAAAAAATTGAATGAGAGTAACTGATAAATAATAATGTTAGTTCATTAAGAATTATTTATTTTCCAAACAAATTATTTTATTTTTAATTTTTTTAAATATTTTTATCATCATTTTAAAACTTAAAATACTAATAAGAAAGCAAAAGTTTATTTGTTTTAGTGTTTTAAAAAATCTTAACTGATTTGAAACCCAATTAAATGCATCACATTTACTAAGGGAAAAAATTCAAATTTCCGCAAAATTTCATCTAATAGTTACGTGTTTATTTCTACATATTTTCTTCTCAAAATTTCACAGTTTTTGTTTACTAGCTTAGAAATCACACTTTTTCACCCAAAGAGAAATCTATGCTGACGTTTTTGATTTCTCTCACAAAAAACATGTTTTGTATTGCTATTAAAATTATCTTTCAAGGAATGTATGAAAAGATCAATAAAGAAGTCAAAAAAATAGGAAGGGCCTTTTTCTTTAACCTTTTAACTTTTTTAAGTGTTTTTTCAGCAAAAATGCGATTGAAAATAATTCATTTTATTAAATGTGCTCTGTTAGCTTAATTCTCAGCATTAATACAGCTGTTCGTAGTTCTTCTCTACATTTACTTGTTTGCCGTAGTCTGATGCTAACTCAACGAACGCCTTATTAATTTATTTATGCAATGCACATCGAGCATAAATTCTTGCTACAATGCAAAAATTACATTTTAAAGTATTGGCACTTTGGGTACAGCATATGTAAAATCTAGTTTAACCATAAAATATTATACCGTAATTTTTACAATAATATTTATTTAATCAGAGGGATTCTGTGATTTGACAGTAATTTTTACTGAAAAAATAATAATTTATGAGATTGCTTTGTTCCTTGACATGTTCCGATTACAATGGGTATTACGGTAAAATGTACCGACACCAGGAGTGCCGGTACTTTTTACAGTGATTTTCACATTTTTACAGTATATAAGTGGTTAGGAAAAATTTTAAATTTGTATGCTTTTATTTAAAATTTTGTAGCAAGATGAAGCAATTTAGTTAGAATTTTTACGTAACGTGTTGAAAAAAACTTGTTTTATAAGCTGAGATTTTAGCTTAATAAACATTTTAAAATACGAGGAAAATTAATATAACGAGGCACTAAATTTCTCGAAACATTTAAAATATATAAATGTTTTGTAACTCACGTTTCTTCACTATTATATATTTTCCACATATCACAATTTTTCAATTTAAAATTTTATTTTTAAAAAATAACTAAAAAAATTGATTTTTTTAAAATACAAACCACGAATTATAATATTGTAAGACAGTGACTGTTGAAAATGAATGAAAAAATGCCTGCTAAAACATTTTTGAAAAGATTTCAAGAAAAAATTTCAAATCATATGCGTAAAATAAATACCAAATTTAAAACTCCTTTCTTTACGTTAAGAATTTAAAAGCTTTCTGTGTTTAAATAGAAGACTTAAGAGAACATGTCACTACTAAATTAAAAATTAAAACAAAAACTCGGATATCTAATAAAGTAATAAGCGAGAGCCGAATTCAGGCGAATAAAATTCTCACACGCATAAAAAAAAAATATATATATATGGAATTTTTAAAGATTTTCTGAAATCTAGTTTACTAAGTGCTTCTTCATGTGTCACGGCTGAGCACAAGTGCCAAAGTTCTTAAGTGAGTTTAATGGCTTGAATAAAATTATGAGCAAACATTTATTGCCATGTTACGTTTTTTTTTCTAATTTTTTTTTTTCAAATCGGTCGTAAAATCTACTTTCGAATAGTTTTCCAGTGAAAAACAGGAGTGTCTTTTATAGGAAATATCTTCTGACTAGATTTTTTAGCGTGAGTATAAGTAAGTATTTACCAATTTTTCCCCTTTTTGTATTGTAGAATATTATATATATTATACAAAAAATGCCGAAATATATAATGCAATGTATTTCTGTTCAAAAATCCATTTTATTCATTCATTTTTAACTTGAAGATTATATCAAAAAGAATTAAACTCTAGTTCCAAATAAAGTTTATTACATTTAAAATAATAACAATAAAAACGAATTCTAAATCAAATGAAATGATAATAGGTGAGAGATTGTTTCAAAAATTAGCATTTTGTATTGGATATATCATTTAAATATAATTAATACATAGGAAAATTTCTATAATTGCCTATAACTACGTTGTAAAAAATTTCGGATCAAATTTGGGTAAAAAGTACAGGTACTCAGCGTGCCGGTACTTTTTTCCGTAAAATCCATTTTAACTGGAAGATGTTACGGAACAAAAAAATTTGATATACCTTAATTTTTACAGTAAACTCAATGAAACACTCTTGTTAAATAAATATTACTGTAAAAATTACGGTATATTATTTTAAAGTAAAAATGGACTTTATGGTGAAATGAAGTTTATGGATGATGAGCCCAAAGTGCCGGTACTTTTTCCAGTAATTTGAAAAGAATTTTTACAGTGCAGTGTGTTTGGAAGCAGAATTCGGTTAAAAAGTATCTTAAAAAGTTGTATTTTTTACTGTGAAAATTGCAGACGCAAAGATATTTCAAAACTATACCCATATTTCAATGCCTGTTTTTCCTTGCTTTAATCCATGAATAGAATTAACCAGTTGGTGTGAAAAGTCAAATTGGAAAGTAAATTTATTAAGTGCACTTTACAACTGCTGACTTTCGTAGTCCGGAGGAAAGGGAATTCTTGACCAGCATGATTAAGGACAACATCAACGATAATATTTCTTTATTTTGGATTAAGGCCCATGTGGGTTTCCGTGGTAACGAGGAGGCAGACAACCTGGCCAAATCAGCTTGCGAAAAGCAACATATTGATTTAAGTGATATCAAACCAAAACATACAATAAGAAGAGAAATTTTTAAACAAAACTTACAGCTTTGGCAAAATCAATGGGACAACACTAATAATAAGGGGCGACATGCCCATGCATTCATTAAAAAAGTTAACCATAGGAAAATTTATCCAAATTTTTACCTGAACCAATGTCTCACAAACCACGGAACCCAGGGCACGTACCAATCACGATTCCACAACAAAACCGATCAATGCCAGAACTGCAGGTGCTTGGAGGACTTTGAGCACATACTATTCGCATGCCCAGATTTTCAAGATCTGCGATCTTTATACTTTCCATCTAATACGACTATGGAAACTATCAAAAATCTCTGGACGATCCCAAAAATCAGGAAGGGAATCGAACTTATCATAAAAAGACATTTTGAACTAAATTTACCGGAATCCTTGGACTAGAATGTATCTGATTTCTGGGAATGGCGACACAACTATATCTTTCATGTGACAGGTATATCCGCAGGTACTCTCATCGCTACTAATTGCATCCACTTCAAATGTCCTTGTGAATTGAGTTCTTTTCATCTGGAAATATTCATGATTCACTGTTACCTTAATTATAGCTTAATATTAACTCATCTTTCCATCTGTAATTGCTCACCATCCACTATATTTTCAATTTCATGTTCCTTTATGTTTTAAATTCTCCGTGTTATAATTATGTTTGTAATCTTTCAGTACTCCCTGGATGCCCCCTTACGGGGGCGGGACAGGGTTGAATAATAAAATAGCTTACAACTGCTGACTGTAACAAGAGTTTGAGAATGGAACTTTACTCCTATTTTTTTTTCTATCCTCTTATGTTGCGTCACAATACTATTCTCTAATACTCGCGTTCAGTCAGAACTGTGTACATTTAAATGAAAGCTAGGTAACATTAAATCTTTGGGATTGTTGTGGCTAATGTTGGCATACTTTTCTTTTATTTCTTATCAATTTATATTTCATGTATTATAGTTTTATAAAGAGGATATAAGAAGTAAAAAATCTATATAATTATAGGTAAAATATAATATACCAATCGTAAATGCGATGAATAAATTTCAGTTCTCTCTGAGAACACAGAGGAAAAAAATCTAGTAAAATTACCATAATGTATGATAATGGTATTTCTGGTAAAAAACAAACAAACAACTTAAGTTTGGTTAGTGAAACCAAAATATAGTTGTATTTAAAGCCGCCACTTGGTAACGTTTCTATTCCCATGGTAATGTTTCACCGGAAATTCTGATTTTCAAACCTGTAATTTTTATTACCAAGTATTTAGTAAAATGTACAAAACTTGAACATAACAAATGAACAAACATAACAAATGAACATAACAAACATAACAAATGAACATAACATAACAAATGTACAACTGAACAAATGGATCTTATGTCATGCTCTGAGGAACATGATGCTCTGTAGAATATGATGCTCTAAGAACCACATATTTGCCACATTTACCATATGTTATCATGGGTTATTTAGCCATATTTAATTTTTAAATTATGACAAAGTAATTACTATAGCACTTTGTAAAAATTATCGAGATTTTTGGTTGTCTCAAAAAGCCAGAAACATGATAAACTTTAACACATTCATGTAGTTTGGTCAATATTTTTTTTTCAGTGAGGCTGTTAGGATTGGATACTTTATCAAAAGCAGATGATTTTGCCAGCCAGTTTACACTTACACCACGGGTTACATAAATAACAACTGGACAAAATCTGATAAGATTTTCTGGCAACGTAATTCAAAAGGTTTGCATTTCAGCTCTTGGAATCCTTACTTTAAGTCATTTTTTATCAAACAAGTTCAATTAATCCAAATACATGACGCTACATCATATAAAACTCGGAAGCCTCAGTTTGTTGACTTATGTTCTTGACAGTATGTCTCGTTCTTTTGAAGGATCAAATATTAACGTATTTGTTTGATTTTATTTCAACTAAGCAAATTATTACTTATTTTGCTATAGACTCTAGATGTTAGACAAAGCAATGCAAAGCAAAGAAAATGTGGGACAAAGCAAGTGTTAGACAATACACATCTGTTCAGATGTTCAGGAGCTTATATATTTTATCACTGAGATCACTTATCTCCATGAAACACTGTATTGCGATAGAAGTTAATCCACTTCTCGATAAACCATTGACAAAATTTAAACTGACATTTCCTTTTACTTGAAATTGATACTAACCACAGTAAGAAAATATCTAAGATTTGAGAGCTCTCAAAACTTGCTGAAACTCATTTTTAAGAAAAGCTGCTGACAAAATTCATCAATCAAATTTTAAGCTTTAGTGATTTCTCTTTAAATTTAAAATGAATGCTTACTATATTAAGAAAACGAGGACGCGCTTACATTCTTTGCGGCAACACTTTTCATGACACGAAAGTAAAAAATGTTGGTGAATTGAAAGCGAAATCAAAACACAAGTGTGTGACATTCCTATTTATTCAAAAAGCTAACATAAAGGGGGTAAAAAAGCTACCCACTTTACTGAACTTATCTTAGTGAGAAAGTAGAAAATGTTTATAAACAGCAGTCAAAATCAAATAACAAGGCTTTCAGTTATAATCGCGTTTCTAATAATTTAAAATATATGTTAACTATAGCAGAAAAACATGTGAGATCTTACCTACATGTAAATTTTGATGCATATAAGGAAAGGAGGAATTCATCACAAAATGTCGATACTTTTGAGTAATTGAGTCTATACGTAATAATGAATGCACAAGACTTTTTTTAATCAATTTCTCGAAATATAATACACATATTTTACTTGCTACTGCTTAACTTCAATAACTGTTATATGATCATTTATTTATTGTTTAATCTATGATTTTTTCATCTTCAAAATTGGAGAAACTAGTGGTTTCACGGAATGTAAAATATTTGGTGCAATATTAGTTCATATTTGATGAACAACCATAAAAGTTGTGTGAGGGCACAATGTTTTTCAATTTTACACCTAATTTAGCTTTCGTATACAGTTTAAAGGGAGTATAAAGCTCCAACACCGAAAATGCAACAATTTTACACTAATCTCACTTGCCTTTACACCATACGTTAAATATTTTCTCTCCCGAAAACACCTATGTTGCCGCGCTTTGATTTCTTTTGTAAATTAGTTAATAGGTTACAATCAATAATGAATTGAAAAGTGCTTTCGGCTGTCTCTATTGACTTCTTTTTATCTGAAGGAATTAAAGTTTGCTGCTAAAGTCTATATGCACGTTTTTAAATATGTGATAAGGATATTTATATTTTAAAATTCTATACGCTGTATTTAATTGTAAACTTAAATAAGAGTATTTTATAATGTATAATTTCTATCCGCTCCTTCTCTGTTAAGCCTCGTCTGAAATCATCATAATGTTCTCTCTGGTACGCGTATATTTGATTAACAAACCCATTTCATTTCAAGAATTAATTTATGTATGCCACCTAATTCAATGATTCGTACTTTATATTGTCTCGTAAAAATAACTTTACTGTTTATTACGTGTATCATATCATAATGCAATTATATATTTTAATGTTATTTTGCACCAAGTACTGTAAAAGAATTTTTCTAGGCGCTTCCCAAAACCAAGAACTATACTTGGGACTTGGTATAGTGGAATAGCACTCCAATGATAAGTGGTTACCACTATTTTTATTGTTCAGATACACGGAATTTTTTTGCAAAGTACTGCCACTTAAAAAAAAATATTCCTGTAGCCAAAAAGAATACGAAATTGGCAATTGAAATAATACAGAAAAAATATCAGAAATAAGCACGGCCTTTCCATAACAAGTCAAAAAATGATTCTGGTTTGATTTCTAAAAATAAAGTAGAATTATGGAAATTAATCAGTTCAATGACCCCAATCAGTGATGGCTGATGAATCGAATTCCAGTGATGGCTGATGGATACGAATTCCGCACCCGGCTCGCACCGACCACAAAGTTGTCTTAAAATATAAGCAGTGGTAGACACGGTTCACGGGTTAGAGTCCCCCTGCCATCTGGCGAATCGCGGGTGATTTTTGTGGTTTTTTCTCTCTATTTTAATTCCGCATCCTGCTCGCACCGACCACAAAGCTGACTTAAAATATAAACAGTGGTAGACGCGGATCATGGGTTAGAGTCCCTGGCCGTCAGTCGTACCGTGTAAGGTTTTCGTAGTTTTTCTCTCTATGTAACGCAAATGCGGGTTTGTTCCATTAAAAAGTCTTCCACCCAGGCTAATTTTTTTCTCAGCGCTGGATCCAGGAGATCCCTGATCTTTTGAGTTGGGTTTAAAATTACAAGGCTATGGAGTTAATCAGAGGTAATATTAAACTCAAAATTCGATAGGCTCTTCAAAGCTGCATATAAAGTAAAATCAGCAAAGGAATATATTTATCTCAATATCGATTGTTTCGGCTATAGTTCGAGACGAAGAGAGCAATGTAATTGAAATAACATTTTATACATACATTTTTTTTAACTTCCTCAATTCAGTTGATCAATTTTTTTGCTCATTAAATCCTAATTTTATCGCTGTAAACACACTTTAAAATTTATAATTCAATCTTTTAATTAGTTTTAAGAACCATTCCACAATAATCACCTGACGCTTCTGTTCAAGTCTCAATCGCGTCGATATTGTTTCTGCATCATTCAAGGCCCTTATCTGCCACAATTTATCATTTCCTCTCAAGTTCTGCCCCTCTTTTGTTTCATCCCTGTTTAAGTCTCAAGTGCATCTTGAAGTGACTCCCAACAAGGAACAAAACATTCCAATATTCCTTCGAGAGGCGCTAATTAGTGTTTCAAGTGAACAATTACTCAACATTCCATTCTTTTTTCAAAAACCACACTCTTTCAAAGAGAATTATTATAGCTGGAACTCTTTTGTGTCTGTTCAAGAATATGAGAAGAAGCGTTTTATCCCCTACGAAAATTATGCTCCTTTTTTATCGTCTTAACTCTTTTCTTTCTTGGGGAAGGTGAGCATCGCGCTCGCTTTTTCCAGCTTACGTCCCCTCCCTCGCAAATTTTGTCAAAAGGGCTTAAAATCGAGTTTGATTAATTACACTAGACCTAACTATCTTACTAACCTGTTAATTATCGCTGTTCAAAGGTTCATTCAGAAACGCTTGTTGGTATGTATGCTAATGAAGTGAGAATGGTCCGGTAATGTTGGTGGGTGGGTGTGGGTGTGATGTGTGGGGGTATTGTTCTGATGAAGAAAAGACTTTTATTCTTTTTCGGATAAAGAGGAAGGTATTTATTGGTTTTGAAATTCACAATCATCGGTTCTTTCTCTTTTTTTTTGTTTTTCAAAGGAATGAATTTACTCAATGCAAGTTGGATATTGATAATTTGTATTGAATATTAGATTATGGACGTGAACAATTGATTTTTCTTGAAGAAAGGAGCATTCTGAAAATTTCGCCACAAAGTATTAAGTAAAGTACAGGATTGAAACTAAGATGATAGAGATATTAAATACTATTTGCATTTATTTACACTTTTCCATATTTATAGATTTTTCAATTTATACTTTCATATTAATACTGACGCAATTTCACTTTGAAACTTTATTTTAATATGCTTAAATTAATTATGTAAATTTTTTACAAACATTAACGCTTTTCTTAATGAAAATATTGTTTCGAAAAATCTTATTAAGATGAAAATAATTAAATCTTATTATTAAATTAAAATCTTATTAATCTTATTAAGATGTTTTAAAAGTATTCTTGTATCACATGTTCGTCCTGATCATTTTTTATTTTTTATTTAATTATTCAGATAATTTTAAAGTAATTTGACAAAAAAGCGCTGTTTCAGCTGTTCTAGATACTAAAACTCGTTGAGATTTTTTTTCTCACAATTTCATCATTCCAAATTCCAATCATACCGAATTTATTTTAGCATCAGACATAGTTTTTAGTCTTTGCTTAATAGTTTTAACGTCACGCACTTAACATGCATTTAGCAAAGTATTGCTGCATCCGGATCTTGGTATTTATACTACTCAAATACTCATGTAATATAGAGGTGAGAGTATTATAACCATGAATTATTTTTTTCTTTTTTTTACACTGAAATTAATATTTTAAACGAAAAAAAACATAAACTTTTCATATGGAATGCATTATATATCGTCTATTAATATAATTACTGTTTTGTAAGCGAATTCTATCTTGCTCTTCAGAAAATAGTGTTTTTTTTTTCTTTCTTTAATTTTTTAAAGTGAAGAAAATTTGTCAAAAATACAACATCGTGTACAGTTTGCCAAAAGAAAACGGACCATTCTGAATGACTTTTGATCTAAAGATCGGATCTGCAGTGGATCAAGTAATTGGATCTTCATCTTAATGGTTAGAGAAGGTGACCTGAATATGATAATTATATAGTGCAGACGATATTATCAGTTTCGAATCAGTTTGGTCAGGAGAGCGATCCGAAGTTTGGACCTCCTAATGTTAATTTTATTTGTTGCGTATATCACCTTATCTCGAGAACTTCTTAATCGAATGGAAAATTTTTTGCTCACTATTATAAAATTTGTTTATCCAAAGATATTCCTAAACAAAAAATACATTTTAGTAAATATTTGCAATATTTTTTATCATTTTATTTAATAAGAGTCGTAAAACTTTTGAGTTGTAAGGTATATAAATTTTGACACAATTTTAAAGCATCTAATTTTATATAGCAAAATAAAAAATTTGAGCTCAATCGGTTAAATAGATACTGGGAAATCAAATTTCAAATATAAGTCTTTTTTAAAATTCAATTTCTCAGAACCGATGTAGCTCAAATTTTGTATTTTGCCACGCAAAATTAGATACTTTAAAATAATGTATGAAATTAAAAAATTTTTCGACTTGCCAAAATTTATAATAAAAAATAGTAAATATTTACTAAAATTTATTTTTTGCATGGATTTATCTTCGATAAACAAATTTTATAATTGTGTGCAATGGTACTTCAATTCGCTTAAACTGTTTTCCAGGTACGGTGAAACATGCTAAAAATAAACATTTCAATATAGCATAAAATTAACATTTCAAATTAATGGATAATTAAATGATAATCCGCCTAATAAAATTGATTTTTCAATAGTCATAATGACTTATTCTGTTCTGTTTAGTTCAAAAATATTCAAATTTGATTAATTAAGTTTGTGACTTGTCATAATTTAAGTAATCATAATTTTCCTTCTAGGAATATTACTGTTAATTATATACATATTTTGAACAAGCTAAAGTACATGCTTGAATATGTCTCAATATAAAGAACATGCATCGGTGAAACATGCTAAAAGTAATATTAACATTTCAATGTAGCATAAAATTAGCATTTCAAATTAATAGATAATTAAATGATAATCCGTCTATTAAAATTGATTTTTCAGTAGTCCTAATGATTTATTCTGTTCTGTTTCAATAATTCTTTCGAAAATCAGTTCAAAAATATTCAAATTTGATTAATTAAGTTTGTGACTTGTCACAATTTAAGTAATCATAATTTTCCTTCTAGGAATATTACTGTTAATTAACATACATATTTTGAGCATGCTAAAGTACATGCTTGAATATGTTTCAATATAAAGAACATGCTTCGGTGAAACATGCTAAAAATAATATTAACATTTCAATGTAGCATAAAATTAACATTTCAAATTAATAGATAATTAAATGATAATCCGTCTATTATAATTGATTTTTCAGTAGTCCTAATGATTTATTCTGTTCTCTTTCAATAATTCTTTCGAAAATCAGTTCAAAAATATTCAAATTTGATTAATTAAGTTTGTGACTTGTCACAATTTAAGTAATCATTTTTTTCCTTCTAGGAATATTACTGTTAATTACATACATATTTTTTTAAACTATTTTTCATACTATCAAACTTTTTCTATATTTTTTTTGCTACATTTTCCTAACTTGAATCGATGTCAAGCCAATTTTTTTAACTTTAAACCCAGTAAAATTTAATTAATTCTTAGTTGGTTTATTAATCAGCTTGGATACTAGAAGCTCATTATTTTTTATTCCTTGTAAATTGTTAAAATCCAACGTGAAATAAAATGTTATGTAAGTTGTGCGGTTTCTCAGGTAAGTTTATGCTATGATCTTGACTACAAAAAGTAATATAAAATGAACTGGAAAGCTGCCATAGACTGCAGACCAACAAATAAGAAACAAGTTACAAGAATGCTGTAAGTATGTACTCAAAGTGAGCAAACTCTGAATTTCATTTCGCTTCGCCCCAGGGATATTTTTCAGCATAGTTACTAGATAACAGTTTCATTTAGTTTTAGGTATTTTTTGTATTATATAACCTTTATTTTGTGAAATATATTCTTTCTATTTATTTCCCGACAACATTAACCCATATGAGACTATTCGTCTGATATTTATCTAACGTAAATTTGTTCATTCGGAAATTAGTTCAAGACCGAACTTTCTGCGGAATTGTTTGTTTTGGTTTAAGATTAATTAATTCGATCAAATACAAAACTCAATAAATCATAAAAGAAGTCTTAGAACAGGAATTTTGTTCCATATGTTTTTTTCCACTAACTTTTATATGGAATCGTGATAAAATGTACCAAATAAATTCTGAACTTAAAAAAAGAAAAAACTATCCTTTTTAAAAATTAAATGCATTTTCCACCTACCCTATATTGCATTGTCTTTTATTTTCTCTTTTTTTACTGCGTTTTAGATAAATAGTTTTCATATCTGTGAAAGTGGTAACTTGCAACCGAAATTTTGACCACTTGTCGATGAGCTAGAGCTCTTAAACATCTATCGGAACTGATGATAATATAAGCTCGAATCATTTCTTCCCTTAAATTACGATTAATTATGAATTATTACAATTTATTTATTATTATATGTTATCAAATAACATAATATGGCAAATTTTATCGAAGCGTTGCGGTAATAGTTAACGAACATTTTGGTGTTCCCGTAGGGCCATAAATACGGTAAATTGTAACCTATTCTGGCAGTTGCGACCATACCTTATTTTCTTTGTATATGCCCAAGCTTATAGGTAACTTTGTTGTTTCACACCGCCATACCACGTCGGAACTTTTTCGTAAAATATCCTCAATGGTCGTTTATTTATCTAAAATCTTTTTACTGTTATTGAAATAGATGGTTCATTTAAAGAAAATTTAAACATCATGCAATTTCACAAGCACAAGAATCGAAAATTCTGAATATTACATTAAAACTCTAAAATTCCAAAATCTTTAGGTAATTACTACTTAATACATCTCATTTAAGAAAATTCAGTGAAAACTCGAAATAGTTCGTAAATGATAAAGCCTGAACTTTGGGTTATTAATTACTTTTCTTTTGCTGATTCATAAGAAAGTACGAATACTATTATCCACGATATAAATTATAATCTCCCTGCATAACAGAAGGACACTCGGTGGTATCATGCACATTTTCCAAAATTAGCCATCAATTTGTTTCTTAATATTGTCTTTAGATAAGTAATTAACAAGTTTCTAAAATCTCCATTGGATAACACCATAATATACAAAATTATTTTATAACTTACGTGAAAACTCTTGTGTTTTCCCCCAAAATTGATTTAAAAAAAAACGATATAGCTAATTAACATGAAATGTGACTGATCATTACATATCCCCAAACATTTTTATTCATAACGCACATGTGTTAAGGCATTCTGTCTCTTACAATTTTAAGATAAACGCTTCAAAAGTATGTTCGTCAAATTAATTTGAGAAGTGGTGTTTTTTTAATGGGGAAAGTGGTGGTTCGATACAAAAAATTAAATTCGAAATCTTGAAAATAAACATTTCAAAGTTATGTATCAAATTAAATCAAAGGACGCAGTCCCTATCATTACGAGTTTAATATCTTTTGACGATCTTTGCATGGACCCTCTCACCTTCCAGCAATTCAATTTCATTCTGATAATAAAAGCTTATAATTTTACTTATTTCATTTGCACGTGTAACCTTCTTTCATCGATTTTAATAAATTCAATTTCCTATAAAAATCTCATTCGAAAACTTCATAATTATTTCATTATTATTTGCCAGCTCTTAATACTTTGATTAGTTTGGTACTTTGAATAGTCTATATTTATTGCTTTATTAAGACATGTTTAGATTTGATGAAATATGTATCAAAATTATTTCTAACAATATTAAAATAATTTGAAGAAATTGAACTAAATCCAGTTTAAAAAACATTGTTTAATTTTTCTGTTAATGTTTTTTTTTGATTAATCAATCTGCAGTAAGTTTGCTTTCTTATTATAACTAATATCTTAAAAATTCTTATTATATTTTAGTAAATAGGATGATTAAATTGCTTAAAGTAATTCACTGTTGAGAAAATATTGTTATTCAGTAAAATTATATTAAAGAGTACCAGTGAGCAGAGTTCAAGGAAATTTTATCATAAAATCCATTTTGCCGTAATATTTTACTGAGCAAAATATGTATTCTGTAATTTTTACTGTAGTGTAAAATCAGCGAATGACTGCGATAAAAATAAATATTACTGTAAAATTTAAAATTTTACAGTGAAACAAATTTTACGGTTAATTAAATTTTGTGGATGTTGGACTCAGAGCGCCAGTACATTTCACTGTAATTTGATTGGAATTTTTGTACAGTGTATGTACATATAATATTTTTTTCATAAAATTCTGAATAATTTACAATGTTTTTAAAGTGTACAATATCGAGTTATTTGGGCTTAGAAAGGTAATTATTTTATTATAATTTATTTCCAATCAATATGCTTTTTTTAAAAAAAATATACTACAAAATATCCGTTCCTTCGGATACGAGAGAAAAAAAACTTATGTAAGCACCAAAAAAACTAGAATTTTCATTGATTTTATCATTGGATTCTTAGAGAAACAAAGTTGCCTTTGGCGCTAACCAGCGTTATTGGCTATGTTGTTAACGAATATTAATTACTTGTTTTGAATTATCCAGCAAAGAAATTAATTTATCAAGTTCTCAAACACTCTAGGAATGTTCTTCAAAGTTTGAACCATTGTTCCTGTGATCAATGGCAAAAAATTGATTCGGAAGAAAAGTTTTAAGAAGCAAAGAATTGCCTTCCGGAAAGAAAATTTTAAACGATTAACGATAAGCAGAAGAATTTAGCTATAATTTCTTATGTCTTCAAAATGAATATTTACAATTTAATTTTTTCAAAAGAACTCAAATTTGTTGTACTTCATGTTATCAGTTTCGCTTGCTTGTTGTGTGTAAGGAGGATTATTTTTCAATACAAATTATAAACAAGCAAGAAAAAGTTTCTTTTCTTAAAATATTTATTTCAACACACAAAAACAACAATGGGGAATTAGATGCATTTTTTAACTATATATATATTTGATGCTGAATGAGATAGTATAATAAAAGACATCAAAGAATAATTAAGGAGTTTGTGTAACTAAACCATAAGAAAAAAATGTCCTTCATTTTTTAGGATTCTCATCTTTCGATAAACAAAAAGCTGCAAAATATTTTATAATTAGAGTTAAGAGTTTTCTCATAGGGTACAATTTTGAATCTCGAAATACTTGAAATTCTACTCATATAAAAAGAGAGACCAGGTAGCTGCTGGAGGTGGCTAGTATAATCTTCAATGCAATGAATAATTAGATTTTAAATATTTATACTCGTAATTGTATATATATATACCAGCTTTTTAAATAAGTAGAATTTCAATTATCTCGAGATTTAAAATTGTACAGTCAAAAATAAACACAATATATAAGAAAATATTTTACTGTATCATGTGAAATATTTGATCGATAATAAAATTATAAGATTTTTGTATCGTTTTCGGTCGATTTTATAATACCCGGCTGATTTATTATACCTGAACAGTCTTGTACAAAAGATTTATTTTCCAACATGTCTATTGCATCTGGACTCAGCAAAATTTTAGAACCAGCTACATCTTTAAAAAAAACATAAAGTTTGAGAAATTAAAAATAGTGTTTGGAAAATTATCTTAAAAGTTTTCATTATTATTAATATTAATATTAATTATTATTATTTGACGAAAGGAATATTTAATAAATTTATATCTTAAAATTGAAATGCTGTTTGGGTTAGATACGAAAATCCATGATTTAAATTACTAACGAAAATTAAGTATAATATTTCTTTAATATGTGTTTACTTTTGTTAGTCCGCGTATTTGTTCCTATCACGTGTTTTTGTTTTAGCACTTAAACTTTAAGCATAATGAGCTTTTTTTAAGTATGTCATTTTATCGGAACATTTAATTTTCTTTTGTTTTGTTTTTTACATTTTTGTGCTATATCCATTACAACCAAAGTCGAAACAATGGAAAACACATTTTATTCAAGATTGTACCTGATTAACTCAAAACAAATGGATGGAAAATGCTGAGTGAATAATAGTAGAAAAAATTTCGAATTTCGAGGTATACATATTTTTACATCATTTTAAAGAATCTATCTTCTTTATCGTAAATTACCAAATATGAAATAAATCGGTAGAATAGTTTCTGAGAAATTGATTTTTGTTTGAAAAAAATTATAATTTAAAATTAAATTTTACCATAACAATTTAAAATTAAATTGGTAAATATTTTACCAATTTCGTTCAAATTTTGTGATTTACCACTTACAATTACGTTTTGTAAAATGATATAAACATTTTAATACTTTGCAATTCTAAAATTTTTCAATTATTTTTAAATTAAAATAATAAAAAAATAGAAATAACTGCTATATTTTGTTTTGGAGTGAAATTACCTTCGGATAAGCGAATTTTAGAATTGCATGAAAATTTTTTTTCATTCAGTTAAAAACTTCCTGAGATAATGCAAAGTACGCAGAAAGTTTAGGAGCATAAAGTTTGAATTACTCTCTTGACCAAACTATTGGGACCATATTTCCGAGATCCCTATTTTTTTTAAGGTAAGGAATCCAAATCCATCACGAAAGGTTTGATTATGCAGAAAAAGTTCGTTGCGTCTTATTTTGTTACTTAAAATATCGTTTGCACTAATAAAAATAATTTTGAGACCTCCCTTCAAAGCGTTAAGATTAACTGCGTGAAGATTCAATCATTAGATCAAAAGTTTCTTAGGGTGTTATGCTTTTTAAATGCACTATTCATACAATATGAAAGCATTTGCAATCTTAAAATATTATAACAACTTCACCCATATATACCACTGTTATCATACATAATTAACATTGATTTTGCTGCGAACTAGTATATTGAGACAGTCTTTTATTACAGTCTCATATTTTAGACAGTCTCATATTTTAAGAATAAACATTAAAATATTTCTACAATTCATCCGTGACTGATATATTACTTGACTGATGACTGGTATATACGTCTAACTATTGAGGTATGTGTAATAAGCATTTTTTCATTTGAATAGATCTTAATTTAACAAATGTCATTGGTGATATCTCTGAAATATTTGAAAAATGAAATCATATACAGTTTAGTTCATAATAATGGCCAATGCTGCATCAATGATTAAAATGATTAAAATTCAATGATTAAAATTCTGTTTTTTCAAACAACTCTTTCTCTCGCATTAATTGAAGTACTTTTTAACTATATATAGAATTGGAAGCTAAAGCTGCAATTGATGCCTAAATTGCAGAGTAATCAAATGATCCTAAAATTAGAAAAGAACGAGAAACATACAAAACCACAGAAAAATTCATATTTTTGTTATAGATCATACAAAAGATTTAATAAAAAAAAACCCTAAGAGTTAACTGCTTGATAAATTAAAATTTTTAAACTGATTAATTGCCTTTTTACTCACCAAATAATCATAAATGTCATATTATTAAGCAGAAAAATTTGAGGAAATAAATATATCATTTTAATCTAGATTCATGCGTCTTAGCACGATAATAAAAAATTTTGACACTCGAAACGTGTTATAGACTAGAAAGAAAACCGTAAAATGAACAAGTATTAAGAGCATTTCTTCCCATAGAATCTTATTAATACCACTGGCTGTACCGATAAGAAGCAATATCGATATAGTCTTCTCGTAAAAAATGGACAACTAATAGAGTAAAAAAAAATTAAAAGTCCTATAAATCAGAACCTTGGTGAGCAGTTATTACGCGCAAGAATGATTTTATGCATAAAAGATGCCTTTAAAGCTCGGTTGCGCTTTTCTCCCTTCATTTATTGATGTAGACAAGTGCAATAAAATTGAAAATTGCGCCAAAACAACTTATTTTTTAAAGTTTAATCTCTCATCTATGAGACTGATTTAAAGCCGAAATCATAAAATAGTATCGATTGAGGTATAAAATTTATAAATGACTTAAAACTAGAGTTTCTTCTAAGTGCACTAAACGATCTGAAACAAAAAGATAAATTACGTTCTGAATGCAATATTCTAGCGTATATTTTTAAAAGAGATGCAGTTTACAAGATAGGTTTTTATGGATATCGAAAAAGAAAATACAGGAAATATGAAATCCGAACATTTTAAGCACATTTGGAAGTTTCTAACTTCCATGAGGGAAGTTTGCAAATAATTATGTAGGGGAGTGCTGGGTACCCCCGCCCACTGTCAATTTCATATGTATAGAATATTTTTTCAAGTGAATGGGCCATCGGACATTAATTTTTATATTAATAAAAGATTATTTTCAAAGTTTCAAGTATTTATGCAGGCTGGTAACATGGTAAACAATAGTTTTGAAAATATGTTGAATACAGTAGTCATGGAATAAAGAAAACTTGGTTGAATGTTTCGATTAAACTTCATTTTAATACTAAAACAATAATTTTTTCTGTACATATAGCATTAAAGTATGTAGTCTTAAGTTTAATTTGCGCAAAGAAAGAAGTTTATATGTGAAAAATTGTTCGAGTAATTACAAATTTACAAAAAAAATGGATTTCGGGTAGTCCCGCTCACATGAATGTCGGGTATCACCACCCAATTTTATTTCGTCGATAAATGTACTGCTGCAAAGATTGTTATTTTATTGCTTCAAATTTGAATGTTACATGCATTTTTAACAACAAATTTTGTTGTTATTAAAATATTGTTATTAAATGATAGAATTCACTAAAAGTATATAAATATGTAATAAATAAAATAATTTTGTGATAAAAATGATAAATGAGGTTTATCTATTGTCAATACATTGGTCATTTTCAGTTACACCTGAAAAAACAGTCATAAAACATACTGGGCGGGACTACCCGACGCATTTTGAAAAGAGCTGAAAAGCATGTTTTTTTAAATTTCTATTTCTTTAAGTTAAACTATTCCTTTTTTGGTTTATTCTTTTGCATTATTTAATTAGATGATAAAACAATAGAAACATACAAAAATATTGATTATTACTCAATATTATACAGAAATATAAGCAATACTCTTTAAGTGGATGGGGCTACCTGACTCTCCCCTATTTCATTATATATCATTCAGTTATTTTTTAAGATAATATATCATGCTTTCCCTTTTAAAAGATACTGGTTTGATTTCATATGAAATGTTTTCCGTATCTGAAGCATCAAACAAAACTTTTTCTCGGAAGTTTGTAATATTAAGTTATTTTCCACACATAAATCGCTATGTTGTCCATCTGATATCTACAGAAGTGGTGCAATTGCTTCTTTATTCAAATTATACATATTTAGAAGGAAAAAAAATTCAGCAGCGAAACATAAGACTGGTAACTTGATTAAAATTATAAAATAAATAAAATAAAACAAATCAATAATAAAAAATGATTCAAGATAATAAAATATTTTTTCCTACAGAATTTTGTAAAATTATCGAGTAATTTTGAATTTATAAATAACTAAATTGTTTTCTATGATGCAGTCATTTCCTTATCTAAATCATGCACGCATAGAGAGTGGGGTAACTTATATTGGTACCTTGATCTGTATTACATTTCAATTTTCGTTAAATATTAATGAGATGTTGAGTTCCAAAGCGGCTTCTTTTAAGTTGATAATGATTATAGTAAAGAGCAATAAAGTTAAAGAAGGGTTATTTTGCCCTATAGTACCATAATTCAACATGGCACTAACTAAACGTTGCAATATACGGTTATTGCTTGGTTCAAAATTTCTAAGAATGTAACAGCTTTCAAACTGCAGCATATTGCTTGATTTTCAAAAGATTAGAATTTAACACGGTGAAAAAAATAATTTGACAAATTACCACTCCTGTATGGTGCATACATAAAAAAACGTAATTTTGGTAGTTAAATTTAAATGTTTGGTGTTTATTCATCTGATAATTTTACCATTCGTTCTACTAACGGTTTACGAAAAAGTATGGTTTACGAAATTGTGGTTTTTATTGCCACATTTAGTAAAAATACAAACTTGAAATTCAAATGCTACCAAACAAATAATTTTCACACCATGTTCTTACGTATTACGATAAAATTACCAAATTGTTCTTCGAAACTATCATTTATTTTACCATTTTTTTGGCAATTTTAACATTTTGATGGCTATGTTTTTAACTAAATATTATGATAATAGAACTTATAATTCGCTTACAACTCTATTATTTATTTTTAATGTCGTTTTATTTAAATGATTGATAGACGTTAGGAGATGGTTGATTATTTATTTTCTAATGCAGTTTTAATTAAATTATAACAGATGAAATTAGGGCTTAAATGATGAATTCAAGTGTTTTAAAGATACTAATAAATTAAATAAAGTGTCTGCTTTATGCATGTTTCATGCGGGTAGTGGTATTTATTTATTCACATACATATGTGATGGGTTTTAATATGTACGCAAATAATGATTTTTAAAATTCTTTTTAATTTGTAAGACTGATAGTACAAGTATGAGAAAGACTGCAAAATTATACGTCCACTGTTTTAGAGGAATAAGATCTAACAATGCATACTAGCTTCAGAACGGCTAGCGCTCGACGGGAAAGACCCTAGGATTTATTGCAGATATATTGCAATATTAACATTTTCACCAAAAAAACTCCATACTTGCTGTTACATAAATAAGTTTGGCAAGTTAATCCATATTAACATTCTGATCATGCTTGATTACACGATTCTTCTATCCAAGTTTTGATTCGACTTAAACCCAAAAATAATTCAATTTATTAACTTAGTAAAAAAGCAACAAATGTGTATGGTATTATCGGTCCAAGTACCTAAATTATCGTTACACGTTATAACAATTCTCTGAAAACATACAAAATAAGTTAAGCATTTTTGAAACATAATTTAAATTATATTGCTGTAAGGTAAGGTATAAAAATACCAATAATAATGTTTTTTTAATGAATTAAATGATTTATGAAGAGTAAAAAAATAAAATCGATAAATCTTTCATTGAATTACTTTAATATTTTATTTTAAATCTTCAAACGTACTTTTTCTATATAGTACACGCAAATGCTCCTGCATTCAATACTGTTACGACTAGTACATTCTTAATAGTACATAAATACTTTTTCTTCATGAGATATCAAGTCGTCAGAAGTACTATTGAAAATGCTGATACCTATATTTCCATACGAGACTTAAGAGTTGTTCATTTTTCAAAAGGAAAAAAAAAATGTAGGTCAAGCTAAAAATCCGCACTTGGAAACAAAGTTCTTTTTTCGTTGCCGAAAGCTGCCAACTTCTTTAATCTACCTTCATATATAACATGCTCTTTTCTAACCGCAGGGGATAAGTTTTTGATGAGGCACCGTGAAACATCCCCAATGGGGGAAGGATGGTAAAGAGTCAAGAATAAAGCACACTTAAAGTACCACAGAATTGATGGAAGATGAGGAGGCTGTTTTTTGGCGAATGTTGTCCATCTTGTCGCCAAATCCAAATTGTCCGTTTCATCTTCTTTAAAGGTATTGTAACAGAGAAAATCTGGTCTCTTCATCATAGCGTGATGATTGATTAAGAAGAAGCAAGAAAAGTAAATATATTTCTATCAAAAAATGAATAATAAATATTGTTTACGTTGCATTTAATTACTTTATTCATCATAGGATGTATAAGACGTTGGTAATTATTGAAGGAATGCAGTTTCGGTTTTAAAGCAAGATATGCCATACATTGTTTCAAATTTGTAAGATTCTGTTAGAATTCATGAATTGCCATAACTATCACTATTATTGAAAATCATTATCAAAATGATAATTTCTGATGTGTTTAATAACAGCAATTTTTCATTGATTTTAACAGATTTAATTATATAAAAAAAATTTTACTTCCCGTGGCGTTATCAGTAATTGAACATAATATTAATAGTATAGTTTGAATAATCGCATTTTCAACAAAATGTATAATAAAAAAATATGAAAATGCATTAAATTTTAGTCATTAACAGTTTACAGTTTAACTCAAAAAATTCTCGCATCTATTTATATATATTATTCCGTCTTCTGTAATTTTGTATATTCTCTTCGTCTTCTGTAATTTTGTAAAATTAAAATTTTAAAATGCACCTTCAGAATTTTCTAAATTTTAATCATCCCTTCTTCCGCAAAGTATTTCAAAACTATTTAGTAGAAACATATTTTAATTTCCACAACTCTTAAACAAATATCGTTGACTGAAAAGATTCCATGTTTTGAAAGAAAGATAAGAATTACCATACTTAATCTAAACAATAATCAGTATTTGTTTTTAGTTACCATTATTTTTAATGAATGACACAATTTCTTTTCTAAATATAAAAAATTAAGCTACATATATCATTAAATAAAAGTTTTACAATGGTAACATAGAATATTTAAAATTTGTTGTTTTACAAAGGCAATAATTATTTGAATTACTATAATATAATTGATATAATAATTTAGCATTTATTATTTCTTCTAACTGTTTAAAAATTAAAATTTCATTCATATATTTAGAAGTAAACATAACACAGTCTGAATAAAGAAAAGTATATTTATGCTTAATTTTAAAATTATAAAACAACTCAACTTCAGCATGATGACTGTTTCATGATTTTTAAAAACTAGATAACTCATTGATATGCAATGAAAATGCGAAAAAAAGAGTAATATCCTAAAGTTGAATATCATTAGCAACAAGAATATTTTTATCTTGATATCTGAACTTAAAAAAGATTGCCTTTATTTAGTAACAACTTTTACGGAAACAGCGTACTTTAAAACTTACATTTCAAATACATTTTCGAACTAAACAAATATATTTTCGAAAATACATTTTCAAACTAAGCAAATAAGAATTAAATTGTTTAATTTCGATTGTCCAATGACTCCTTAATTGTCATTTGCTAAAAAGTGTGTAAAGTGAAACTACTCTGTTGAATAATTTTTTTATCGAATGCTTTTAATTTGTGCTACTATCTACAAGATTGATTAAATACAATACCATTCTTCTACATGTCTAGAATTTAAAGAAGGTGCATTTTAGATACATGATTGTCAACACAAATATTTTAGGATATTCAGGCTACATTTTCTAGATGGTGGAAAGATATCCACTCCTGTTTTGAAGATCTAATTTCCGTATCCATCGAGAAGATTTTTTTTAAATAAAAGGAATTTTAGTACCTTATTTTGTTGTTGTTGTTGTAGTTCATTTACGTCGCACTAGAGCTGCACAATGGGCTATGGGCGACGGTCTGGGAAACATCCCTGAGGATGATCCGAAGACATGCCATCACAATTTTGATCCTCTGCAGAGGGGATGGCACCCCCGCTTCGGTAGCCCAACGACCACTTTATTTTGTAAGTTAAAACATTGTCCATACAAATATTTTTCTCATTCAAGATTTCTTTCTCATATCGTTAAAATCTTACAACGTGGATATCAAATCATTAGATCCAAAATTATTAAGTTGCTCTCTTTTTTATTTTGCACATTCCTATTTAATTTTCAATGACAGTCATTATTCATTTTTCATTTCTAAATTAATAGAATCATAATAAGCAATAGTGAGATTTCGTATACTCAAATAAAACTAAGCTTTTGAATCGACATAAGAATGGCAACCATTCCCAAATCGTCTGAAAAACAAGTCTTGAGAAAAGCAGAAGTGATATCAAAGTATGTCAGCAAGGCCTTCTCAGATGCTCACACTGTCTTCAATTTATAACATTGATGCAATATTTTCTAGATGGTGGTAAGATCTCCTCCCCTATTTCGAAGATCTAATTTCCGAATCCATCGAGAAGATTTTTTTTTAAATAAAAGGCACTTTAGTACCTTATTTTGTAAGTTAAAACATCGTCTACACAAATATTTCTCTCATTCAAGATTTTTTTCTCATATCATTAAAACTGTATCTTACAGCGTGAATATAAAATTATTAGATCCAAAATTATTAAGTTGTTCTCCTTTTTATTTCACGCATTCCTATTTAATTTTCAACGAGAGCCATTATTTATTTTTTATTTCTATATTAATAGAATCATAATGAGCAATAATGTGATTTCGCATACTCAAATAAAACTACAAGCCTTTGAATCGACATAAAAATGGCAACCATTCCCAAATCTTCTGAAATACAAGTCTTGAGCCAAGCAGAAGTGATATCACAGTATGTCAGCAAGGTCTTCTCAGATGCTCACCCTGTCTCCAATTTATAGCATTGACGCTATATTTTCTAGATGGTGGTAACATCTCCCTTCCTTTTTTAAAGATCTAAATTCCGAATCAATCGGAAAAAAGACATAATTTCTTTTTAAAAAAAAGCATTTTAGTACCTTATTTTGTAAATTAAAACATCGTTTACACAAATATGTTTGCTTATTTAAGATTTGTCTCTTGTATCATTAAGACAGCATGTTGCAACGTTAACATCAAATCATTAAATTAAAGACTATTAAGTTGTTCTGTCTTTTATATTTCCCATTCCAATTCAATCTACAAAGAAAATAAATACTTCCTACAGATTTCTAAATTCACAAAATCATAATAAATAATAGCTCGATTTCTTATACCCAAATAAAAGTAAGATATTGAATCGATACAAAGAAAAAGCGCAACCATTTCCAAATCTTCTGAAAGAGAAGTCTTGAGCAAAGCAGAAGTGATATCAAAGCATGTCAGCAAGGCCTTCTCAGATGCATCTTTCATCATTTTCTCCGTTTCCTTTTACTTTTTGTTTCTCGTTTTGACGTTTCAAGTCATGCAATGACTTTGGATAGATCTTTCCTCTTTTCATATGAAAAATATATCTTTGTTTATGAAAGAATAGAACAGAAAAAGAGAATGGTTTGATGTTTAGAGAGTATAGACATGCCACCCTTCCAGGATGGCGGAATACTTAAGGAAAGGTTTGAAGGATGCCTTCCATTTATAGTTATTGAAACCATAATGTGCTTTTTCTTAAATGTAAATATATCACAACAGCCATAAGCACCATCGTTGTTGGAATGTTGGAATGCTCGTAATAATATTTATTATAATTAAAATGATGGAATACTGAATCTTAAAAAGATGATTAGTTTCACATTTCCAAATTGTAAATGTTTAAACTTTATAAAATGGGAATAGTTTATTTTTTGGCATTGCGTGGAGGGTTACTGTAAAATGCTGCTTGAGACAATAAATTTAAATATATTTACAAGCTTTTATAAGCATTAAAAATAATAATCCAAAACAATTTATATTTTTCAAAATTATTAATATTAAGTATCATTTAGGAATCGCGCAATCATAAGAAATAGGATAAAAATTTAATAATTCGACAGATTTATTAATAGTTAGTGATATATATATTTAATAATATTTTAATAATATTTCTTTTTTATTATTTTTTTTTTAGAAAATATTACAATATGTATATAACAAAAAAATCATTTTATGATGTTATTCTGATTATTAATAATTGGAATAATAGCAAAAAAGGAAAACTTCATTTTATGCTATTGTTTGAATTCTTAATACTTATATATACTATTTATAATATATA
>NC_092207.1:46255267-46351358 GCF_043381705.1 Parasteatoda tepidariorum | reverse complement strand
GGTCCACCGTTTTTCCAAAGTACTATATATATATATATATATATATTAATTATATTAAAAAGGAAATATTAAAAATTTTATGCAAAATTATGTTTCTTTTTAATGTTAGAATTTATCAAATATACTACCTTAAACTATTAAACAACTGTTAGTATCTGAATATAGGAATACAAATAGGAAAGCTGGAGTTAGTATTTAAACTTATGCTTTGGGGCCAATATGAATATCCGCAATTAGAATCATCTCACAAGGTAGTCGCCATCTTGAGTTTACTGAGGAGAAGGATCAAAAGGGAGAAGAGTTGTAAAATGCTATCTTGAGTAATGTGGCTATTATTTCCTATTTATTTGTTGTAGTAAATCATATGAGATCCAAAACAAAATTTTAAGGGTTTCACTTATAAAAAAAATATTTTTTAATTTTTATGCATAAAGCTTCTTTAACGCTTGAGCTATTTAGTCGATCGACTTGATCCCGGGGTTACTGAATTCATAGTAAAAAAAAAAATACACGAAAACCACAAACACAATTTTTAATTTATCAATGATACTAATAAGGAGAACTTATAAATTATTAAAAAAATATCTTCATAACTTCTGCATTTATAAACCTTACTGTAAAACAATGCATAGAAAATAATAGGGAGATTTTGCATAGCATTTGTCTTGCGTTTGATGCCAACCTTAAAAGTAGAAAACTACCCCTTAGAGAATCAGGATTAAATAGCATTAGCTTGAGAATCGAATTTCATCTATAGCGGAGCAGCCGAAGTTCATTAATTTTGGTCTTTCTGTTAGGGAAATACATAAAAAAACACAAAGCATGATTGTAGCTCAGTCACCTTCTACGCCAATATTAACTTCTACTTTCTTATGAGCATAGTCATCTTTATTCGGACAGAAAAGAAGTCAGATTTCCTGTCTTCATAATGACGTACGGAGAACTATATGAACGTGATCTCTATATTTAAAAAGAAACTAATTATTAACATTTAATACTTTGTGTTTCCCTTGATTCATTGAACTGTTTTCGATTTGTCCTATTTCAAATTTTAAAATTTTAAAAATCTTCGAAATTGAAAAAAAAAAACATTTTAAATTTTAAAATTTGGTACTTAGATTCCATAGAATGTATTTTACTAAATTAAAACAGATGTATTCACAAAAATTTAATTGTTACTTAATAAATGAAAATATCTCATTTATGTAATTCTCGATTGGGGAAGTAACTCTAAATAAGACCCTTAAAATAAATTATCTGGGTAAAATCATAACCTGTATTAAAACTCAGTTAATTTTTTTAACATATTTTAATTTCATAAGTGCCATATAACTTTTTTTTTGCTGTTTTCAATATGTCATCGATGAATTGATAACACTCTTTTTATTCGAAAAAATCATATTGGTGATTGATTAGCTTAAAGTGCATCCAATAATTAGCAGAAGGAGGTGAGTGATTTATTGAATTGAAATAAGATGATTTGTTGAATTATCTTGTACATGATGAAAACCACTTATTCATTGTGAATGAGTAGAGAAATAAAACAACAAGTAAAAATCTTAAATTACAAACATAAAATGTTGTGTAGGAGGGGAGGAGAGTTTCCTCAAATAAACATTGACCATAAGCCTTTCATTAATATGCTGCATCTGCTTTGCGTGGATCTAAATGTGATGATGAGTTCCTTTGATAAGTGCCGACTATAATAAGCAAAGCACAATAAATCTATTTTTGTTATCTAGCATATGAACTCTTTATGTACTTTTAGTCGTTAAAATAATGAAAGGGATATATGACTGTTTCTTAAAATATAAATAGAACATGATTTAGTAAATAGAAATATAAAAGGAGGAACTACAGAATTTAATTTTTGATGTTAAAGAAAGATTTTTTACTACGCTGAGTATTTTTTTCAAAAACTCTTATTTACAAAGGCCTATATTTAAAATGAAAAACTTTTATAATTGCTTATTATTGATGCACTATTCGCTATTTAAACTATGATATTTAAAAAGACGCGAATTAATTACCATAATAAAAAATTCTTTAACACTTCATAATAAATTCCTAACTACAGCCATTTAACATATTGAAAATTTTATATTTTTGATTTTATTATACGAATACATTATCGCATTTTGTAACGTAAAATTACAATTGTTTTATGTTTATTTCTAATTTCAGAGGTACTAAGGGTTGGAATTGGGAACATTTAGTAATGATAGCTTTGATAGGAGATCGGAAATATTATTTTTCCTGCTCATTTAGCTATTTCTTGCGAATTTTTAAGTGGATGGAATGCATGTGGCAATGTGTCATTGCGCAAAACACTATACAAAACTTTTTTAATTCAGTGGACTGAAGTGTAAACTATGATAGTTGTAAAAAATGCTGCCGGCAGCCGACGAACATAGAAATTTTGCTCAAAAAATGAGCATGCGCTGTTTCAGTTTTAAATGCAAGAGATTTTTCAATTCAACTGTTATTTATTAACTATTTGATGTATTTTTTCTCACTAACCTATAATTATTTTATATTAATTGTAAGGTTCTCATTATTATGATTATATCGCATTATCGAAAAATGTAACATTACTACAGGAGGCAATGTAGCATTATTACAACACAGTTGTATGCTGGTATTATAAAATATATTTTATAAAATCTGCTCACGCCTCGATTATATTCTTTGTGATTTAACCTTACCGTATTAAATAAAGATAAAAAATAATTTTAATGATAATAAACCTTCAAAAATGAATTAAAACAATATCTACTAATGTATTAAATAAATTAAACTCGTTTTTTTTTTCATTTTATTCTATAACCGTCATTGAACTGCCAACCCAAATTTGAAAGCGCGATTACCAATGTTCAACTCCATAGTCTTGTAACATTGAACTCAATCCAGAAGACAAGGGAACTCCTGGTTCAAGTATTGTGAGATATTTGTTTTCGTGGAGTGCTTTTTTGATGGAACTTACCCACATTTGCGTTACATGGAGAGGAAAACCACGAAAACCTCCCACTGTAACCCTGACTGCTAGGATACTCAATCCCACTACCAGTCAACCACTGAAGATTTTTAAAGTCAGCACTGTAGTCAATGTAAACCGGTTGTGGATTTCGTATCGTTCAGCTATCGCTGGGAATCGAACCCGAGTCACATCATAGGGAGGCGAGTTCTCTATCTCATGATCCACCACGATAATTAAATTTTATGCGTCAAACACCATTTTTCAAGCAATTTAAAAAAATTAATATATAATAATTTTCTAACTTGAGCAGTTGTCTTAGATAAACATCTTTCGTCAAATTGAGCAACTGAGAGTAATGAAATAAATAATAGTGAACAATTAACAGCCAAAGTGAAAACAATTAACAATTAAAACTAAAGATCAATAAGTCAGCTGTCTCGTAGCATTTTAATATCCCTTATAAATGTCATTTTGTGACTGCGAAGCACAATTCCAAGATGTTCATTATGATTAACTCCACTATCACCGTAGTATGCTAAGCGCTGAACTTCATGTAATTTGCTCGGCACTTAGATTTGAAATATTTCCGAACTGGCGATATGAAATATATCTATATACCGTGTTATATAACGATATCTAAAAAGGAATTCTGATGATATATCATGAATAACTTTTATTGCGATAAATAACGAATATACGAAAATTAACGTCGCCTATAATACTGTGAAGATTACCGATTACTAGAAATATTGAATACGCTCTAATTAACGTTAACGAAAATATATTGAACATTACTGAAAACTAGAATAATCGAATATACAATAATTAACATGAACGATAATACTGTGAACTTTACCGATGACTAGAAATATCGAATACGATAATGCCGCAGGAATTACCACTATCACATACGATATTAGCGTGGTTTATTCATTAAGATGATGCAAATAGTGACCAATGTAAAAATAATTTTAATGACTAAAATTAAAAATAATCGTGATATATCATAAAATATCTATTTCTAATGATATACTGCAATAAATTGCAAATTATCTGTATCTTTCAACGATATATCGACATTAAAATTTTAATATCACCTAGCTTTATCCCTAGTGGAAATCAATGCATAGCTTAAACTTAATAATGAAAGAAATTTGTGCATGGTCCCTTATCACTAGACTAGTATTACCGCTGAAGCATAAACAGCACGAGTTTGCCTGAGCCATCTGTTTCCAGACTATTCCATAAATGTTTGGTTCGGTAGCGCATGTGTCCAGTTTATAACTTTTCGCGGTGAGTAAAAAGAAGGCAAATCGAGGAGACTGTTGGGCTTCTGGATGTTAACGTCTTACCCGACATAATTATAAGACCAAAACTTGTAACCGCTAAAACCCAGATATAAACATCCGGCCGGCAGCTGTCGACGGCCAAGTATTAAGTATTTTTTTTTTTTCGTTCATTCTTCTCCATCGTTAAGTCTCAAGGTTTAATCGATAAATAAATTAACGCTGAGTCCGAATCTAGATAAACAGAGAGCGGCTTTTCTTTTATCTTGGACAAGCTGTAAATTTTCAGGAAGTAATGGGGTAGGGAGAAAGGAAATTAATATTTAAACGAAAAAAAAAAAAAGAAGTGCTTAGGAATATGGTTATCAAATTTTTTAAACAACCGTTCTTTTTAAGCAAATTGATGAAGAAACAAATATTTAATTTCAATCATTATTAATTAAACGGTCAAGTACATTAACAATAAACTTAAAATACATAAAAATGTTACTTTTTATACAAAAAAGGTTATTTCTTTTCATAAAAAACTTTGAATTTTAAATTCGTACCGACCACAGTGCTGACGCAAAATATACTCAGTGGTTAACGGATCATGGGTTTGAGTGCCCTTGCCGTCGGGCTAACCGTGATACGTTTTCTTGGTTTTTCTCTCAATGTAGCGCAAGTGTGGGTTAGTTCCATCAAAAAAGTCCTCCACAAGACAAATCTCGCTTAATACTTGATCTAGGAGTTTCCTGGTCTTCTGTATTTGGTTCAAAATTTCAAGGCTATGGAGTTGAACATTGAACTCAAAATTGGGTCTTCTGTTCAACATACAATTATGAAAAAGAAAACATTGAATATTGATTCCTGGTTTGATTTCATTATATTTGTAAATTAATTTTGTAATTATTTCTATAAACTGTTCAATGAATTTATTTATTGAATTTTGTAAGTATTCAATACATTTACCTTATTATTTAAATTAATTTTGAAATATTTCATGCCCTTTAAGGTTTTAAACATTCAATATAAAATTTAATTCATTTTAAATTATAAAAACTATATTCTTTTCTTATCTTTTTTGTAATAAAATTTAAGGTTACTTTGATTTTTCACGTTTCTCAAAATGTACGTTAAAATAGTTTTTTTTCCTTTTTTTTTATTAATTTCCCACTTGTCCTTTTACTTGTACTTCTATCTAACTTTTTACTTTCTACTCTTTCCTTTCGCTTAAAGTACATTTACTTTTACGCGTTAATTTTTAAAAGTAATGTCCCCAAATATGCTTCTAAGCAAGTCAATCGAAACCTTAATAATACATAAAAATATTGTTGCATTTAATACAAAAGATTATTTAATTACACAAAAAAAATACTTTAAATGCAAGTTGGTATCAGTTTCAATTCATCGTAAAAGTAAATTATGTATATATTATAAAATGAATCTTCTGTCTTCCAATTCTATACATAGATATATAAAATATTGGAAGATTAAAAATATAAAGATAGATAGAAAAAATAGATAAAGATAAATTGCTTTCTTGTAAAAACTATCAAATTTTCTATAAAGTTTTTCGACAGATTGATAATTTTTAGGTGTAATTTTGAGATACATGAACTTTTGCACGCCATTTATTGTATTCTATATTTAGTAAATACAATAATACAAGAAGACGATTCAATGTATAGTTTGTGTACTTCATATTCAAAATAAATAAAATTTTTTAATTTTTTTAAATAAATATAATAAATTTATTAAAAAATATAAACTAATTAACAAAACTAAAGTGACGAAACCAAATTGCAACCAATTTTTTTATTAAACAACAGTAAAATGAAAAATCTATGCAAAAATATACGGGAATCCAAATTCGGATAAGATAAAATAGTTTTTCATTACCTAATTTAAAAGCAAATTTTCCCTAAATGAAACAGTTTTTCAATCATCTCTCAATGCACTTATCTTAAATATTTGAACATGTCATATATTTGAATTCCCAAATTTCTTTATTTAAAAATTGGACAAACATTTAATTTTTGTCTAAAGCACGTTCTTCATATTCTTTATTTACGTAAGAATCATTTGTAAAGAAAACACCATTCAAGATAAATATCTATCACCATATTATTTATTTATCGATGTTTTTTTTTCACTTAACTAAGCAAGCTTCAAAAGTCGATGACAGTTAAACACAATTTATTATCTCTTAAACGAGTTGTTCATTAACTACCTTCCTGCCAAGTAGGTAGTAAATGGCTGTATTAATGTCACATTAAATTCATGTGATCTTTATTCAGGAGTAATTATTTAGGCATGCATGACAGTTGGCAATAAATATTCCCTGTCTTTTATTCTCTCAATTATTCGCCTGTTTTTTTTAAAAAAATTAAAATTCCATTTATTTACTTATTTCTTTAATAAATCATGTAGATTATTTTCTCCAGATATCATTTAATTACTTCAATAATTAACTTTAAGAAATGATTGATATATTTATTAAGCACTGAGACAGAAAAAATATGGTCTAAACTATCAAAATATGGGAAAATTCCCCGTGTTTATATTTTTATGGAATCATCAAAAAGATCGGTAATTTTTAACGGAACTCTTTAGTAATGATTTTTGGTAGAAATATGATTTTAAAACACGTGATAAAATTTTATAAATAAGGTAAAGTTTATTAATTTTATCATTAGACCTTAAAGGATGGCATTAAATCTAATTATCAATGTAGTAATAAAAGCTATCATTTTAAACCTGGAATTTTGGATAAACCATTTCCTTAAGAACGAAAAAATTACCAAACGGATGATTTAAATACCGTATATTTTGTAAAAATGCAAAACTAAAATGCAAATTTTTCCAAATAAATGTTTTTTAAACCATGCTCTAAGGTATCGTAGTAAAATTACCAAATTTTACCAAATTTGTAAAATTTTATCATATTTTGTAAAACTATATTTTATGGTTAACTTTACCAAAAAACATTACAAAAGCAGCTCGATAAAAATTATCGAAGATTTAGACGTTCCAAAGAGGCTGATACAAGGTAAATTGTTCAATATTCTAGGAGTTTTAAAAATAATTCTTTTCTCAGTAAGCGTTTCTAACTATCAATTACGAAGCAGTTTACGCATATAGTTACAGTTCTTATTCTGTAAAACCATAGCCATTATATATTGTTTTAATTTATTACTATTGTTTAAAGTTGTAGCATTTTTATTTTTATTATTATATTATAAAGTTACTCTTAAAAGAAATTCGATATATTGTAAGAAAATTACAAATGATGGAGAAATAAACAAATAAATAAATTTGCCACTGCATATTATTATTTTTCAATAAATATCTGCGTTGACTGGTTGTCGAGATAGATCAGTTCATCATTAAAAAAAATGTATTACATTAACTTGAAATTCAGCAGTAATTTACTAGAGAAGAAAAAGTAGTCAAAATGAAGATTAACAAATCCTTCTAAAAGAAATTCATACATTCTGATTTTTCCCCCGATGAAAAGCTCGTTAGCATCTTAGTAGTGACGTGTAAGCGCAAAGCTGAAACGAAATACAAAAAGAATTCTTAAAAACGATACACAAAGCTTGTTATGGAGGCGCGTCGGAAATTCCTTTGAGATTCTACAAGCTCTCGCGCCCGTATTTTTTTTTTCCTTTTCAGCTTACATCTGAATATTTATAACTGGAAATATATTTCTTCTTTTAGTTATGTTTTTAAGAAGAAACATCTTAGGAAAATTTATTCTTTTATATCAATTATTATATTGTTGTATTCTTCAAAGAATTATACGAATAGTCATTAAGCTTGTCATGATTTCATCAGGATACTAGAATCATGGCGTTTATATTCCTTGTCTGGTATCACAATATAATCGTTTATCTATTATAACGTTAATAAAATAGCAAGTGTTTTGTGATCAATAACAAATTAATCACTCATTTTTTAATGACGGCCATAGATGTGACCTTCAATGCTTAAAGTAAATAAAAGAGGAAAATAAAATAATATCTGCCCATTACTACTGTTTGACCGAACTATTGTTTGACCATTTACTAAAGTTACCAAGTAAATTCTTTTATATCAATTATTATATTGTTGTATTCTTCAAGGAATTATACGAATAGTCATTAAGTTTGTCATGATTTCATCAGGATACTAGAATCGTGACGTTTATATTCCTTGTTTGGCATCACAATATAATCGTTTTTTTATTATAACGTTCATAAAATAACAACAGTTTTGTGATCAATAACAAAATAATCCTTCATTTTTTAATGACGGCCATAGATGTGACCTTCAGTGCTTGAAGTAAATAAAAGAGAAAAATAAAACAATATCTGCCCATTACTACTGTTTGACCAAACTGTGGTTTGCCCATTTACTAAATGTAACTTCAAGCAGAGAAAAATAGGTTTGCCATTGAAAAATAACATCGGTATCTTGAGCCAAAATGCTGCAGAGTCTTAGCCACCTTAATAAGGTGCAAAATTGGACCACCTTTTCATTTAAGTTGGACAATAGCATTAGATAATCATGTTTAAGAATAAGGTGAATATATGGTACTATTTAGTACCTTGTTAAGATGATTGTCCAATATGCTTCAAAACCCATATGAATAGGAAGATTTCACAGAAATCAGGTTCGGTTGGTTTTGAATACTCGAGGTGGGTTTCTTATGAGTTGGTGCTCATTTCGAGGTTTAGATTTTGACTGTAGGACGGCTAGGATGCTGGAAAATTATCCAGGTTTTAGTCGTACAGTACTGGAACTGAATAGTTTAACAATTTCGCATCATATTCCTCAAACACACACTGGATGTATTTATACTCCAATACGTATTACACTTTGAGTATCTCTAGAGGTACGATGAAAAAGCAATAATTAGCATACAAATGCATAGCAATCTGAGCAATCATACAGATAGACTCCGGTCTATTCAGCTTTATTTGAAACACAGACGATCAAGTTCACTTAATAAAACACTATAAAATTGCTAATGAACTGTGTTGATTATGATCTGAAATAATCCATTTCTTTTTGCTGACTACTTGTGTTATTTTAATATTACTTTTCAAATAAAATTTTTATTGTCTAACTACACTGTAAAAATTCAGCATACCAAATTACGGTAAAAAGTACTGGCCCCTTAAGTATGGCATTCGTAAAATCCATTTTACCGTAAAATATGTTTTTGCCGTTAAATTTTATAATGTCATTTTAAGAGTAATATTTATTTAATTACAGTGATTAAATGATTTTACAGTAAATATTACTGTATAAAAAGTTACAGTATATCAGACTTTTTCCTCCATATTTTTAAGGTAAAAATGCATTTTAAGTTAAAAATTACTGGCACACTGGGAACCGGCTTGTTTTATCGTAATTTGATCCAGAATTGTTTATAAGTCATTCTCATTTTCGCTTAACTACTTTCTCGACTAATAAAGTTTCACATTCTTGAACCTGTATATTCTTGAATTGGTCAGAATAATTTTCTCAAAAATGATTTCCACTGTCATATATCTTAATTATCTTGCATAGGGGAGAGTGTTATACACCGTTAAAATTTTCATTTTCAAATTACCGTAAAATAACTGGCAACAGTCCGTCTATTTAATTAACCGTAAGATTTACAGTAAAGAACCTTTTTTGACATTATGGTTTTGAAATCATTTATAACTATTATAATTAATAAACCAGAAATACAAAACCATACGATTTTTTAAGCATTCATTGCAAGATTTTAAAACCATGAAAAAAGAAATTTAGCTGGACTATGGAGCTATTTTTAGTTAGATAATAGTCATTGTAGTTGTGGTGGAGTTGTGTTTCATCAAATGAACTGGTGCATGGTGTTTAATTAGTTTATCTTATTTTCTCCTTTATTGTGAGAGATGGGAAATACTAGCCTTTTTTGTGTTGCCCAGCTTTATGGTGCTACCATGTGTTCGTGAATGTGAGCATCGTATTCTTTTAGCTCAGGGTCACAAATTGAGGGGTACAAGACTCTGAAAACTCATTATGTGCTGAAGGGAATGGAAGAAATATTGTGGTGTCAACGCTGGTTCGTCTTTTGTCAACTCTGGTTGATCCGTTCTTTTGATCATGAAACTGACACTTTAGCTCTTTTGGCTATGTACCCAGCTGCAATGGCTTCATTAGGTGGGTCCTATTGGTGCGATAAAAGTCTGGTTGTGTAACTGTCATAAGTCAGAGCAGTAAATAAACGGTTTTTCTCACTGTTAACAATTTGAATACCATCTTGTTTAATGTTATTTGACTGTTTTGTTTGACTTCATAAAATGACAATGAAATATATTGTTGTTTAACCATTTTTTCCTATAAATGTCTTATAATGTACCTTTACTTTTAATCGGTTTTTTATGAAAAATGTATTAACTTACATAACATAATTTTTATGAGAAATATATATTAAGTTTTTCCATCGAAGCAAGTTTTTTTAGAGTGTCTTTCATGGAAATATCTGTCTTGCTCTTTAGGAAAAAATAAACTTCTTAAAGAAAGACGAATCAATCTAATTCATAACAAGTTTCTGTAATTTGGGAAATTGGGTGTTACTCCGTCTACATTAATATTTTTGGCAGTTTTTGTAAGCTTATTTTGATAGCCCTCATCAATGGCTTTTATAGCTTATGTATAGTAAGCTTATCATACAAAAAATTTTGGTAAAACTAAATCTTTTTTCTGATTCTTTTCTTTCTAATTTTAATAAAAAAAATTTCTTTAACCTATTCGGAGTGCTTTATTCCCTAATGAACTACATTTATGCTTTAACTTCTCTAGCTGTACGATATGGAAACTTGACAAAGGTACAGATTGAATGCATTTTATTTCTGCTTTTGCTAAACGTAACAATAATAAATTTAGTAAATAAATGATATAATGTCTAATAAATATTATATAATGCATGAAAACTCTGAAATGATTCACAATTCAGCAGATAGTTGTGCTACAGATATCATATACAAATACCAATGCAGAAGTTATCCGCTAGGGGGCGTAAATAAAACTAATCCATAATTCTACTAGTTCAACAATATCCACTGTTTAAAACCAATACAATTATGGTGAATACTTATAAAATTTAGTCACTGTAATGAGGTTTATAAAGCCTTTTTTTCTAAGTATTTTAGAAAAAGCTGAATATTTTAAAATTGATAAATACAAAAAAAAAAAAAATATTTATCTAAATTGCACATTTTAATTGTATATTACTCGAGATTTATCGATAATGAGTATTCTATTCCTCATCATTGATATTTCATTAATTTCGAATCAGTTAAATTTCCGAACTTTTTTGAACGGTTTCAATAAACAACCAGAATTTTATCACACCAACTAGGCCCACATAATGAAGTCACTTATTCCTTGCTATTGGGCACCTCTTATCTCCGAGAGGGCAAATGTTAATCTCATGACCCAATGAACTGGGATTCGAGTTCCAGTGTCAACACCTAAATTTTTTTTCTCCACTCCCTTTACTAAATTTGGAATTTTCAGTGTCTTGCACTTTACAATGCCCATTACTTAAGGAAAAGCCTAGCTCCAATGTCCAGCTAAATTTCTTTCGTATGGTTTTGAAATCATGATAATTTTAAATGGTTAAAAACCCGTATAGTTTCGTATTCATAGTCTTTTAACCATACTATTTGCAAACAGTTTCAAAACCATGAAGGTAAAAAAGAAGTATCTTACCGTAAACTTTACGGTTAATTGTCCATAATTTTAGAATTATATTTGAAAACTAGTATATTTAAAAACTGTACTACGATATCCTTAAAGAGGATGATCAGTAAGAGATAATAATAATAATATTAATAAATAGGGAGAAAATGAACCACACCACAGGATTTCCCCCATTCCCTTTAACACAAGAAGGGTTTTCAGTGTCCTGCACCCCTCCCCCCATTTTTGTAACCCTGGACTATTAGTAAGCGATACACGCAATAACTCAAATCTTAAAATCTGCTTAACCTGCAAATATTCTTTTACGATAAAAATTGATGCATTTTGTAATAATCGGATATTGATTGTTGAAATTTCAGTAGAAGATTAATTTTAATTTTGTTTGAAAATTTAGCATAATTATTCATTTATCTTTTCAGTTCCCTTATCCAATTTAGAGTTCGGTTTTAAAAACTTTCGAAACAACCAACACCATTTCGATCAACAGGGTTATAAATTATTTTTTTGCAGTTTTCTTAGCATGTATTATGCAAAAGGATATTTCCTTCGCATAATTTTCTTAGGTACTTTCGCGATAAACCATTTCAGAAGCGAAAAAATTTATGCATGATTTAGGATGCACAATCACCTTCATTGCTTCAAAATAAACTGTAATGTCCGAATTAAGTTGGAAATATGCAGCGTAAAATTCTATTTCCTTACATTTTTATCCGTTACTAGAGTTATAGATTTTTTTTTCTTATTCATGTAATTTCCAAGAAAGGACTTCTTTGGAGCACAATTCTTTGATACCTTGCACAAACATTCCAGATGCTCTAAAACATTAATGACATGAAATTGGTATAGAATTATTTATTAGCTATTTTTAGCCTAAACATGATCACAAAACCAAAACCATGAATAATGCAGAAAATAAAATTCTCCGAAATTGGATTTATTTCTCGAGAATATTTTTTTTCATAGATAAATGGTAAGGCTCACAACTTTACAGATCACTTTTCTTTGTAAATAATTTTATCATAAGAATTCGTGAAAGGTAAAACTATTTTTGACAAATGAAAATTTAAGCCAGTAATTTCGAATAAAATTGTAATATAATTCTAATAATTGTAAGTTTGTAAATAGCTAGTTTCGGAGAATTTGTTTAATTTTAATAATTTTAAGCTAAAGTATGTAAGGAAAATAGTTGCAAATTTGGATACTTTGAAAGGCTTTCAACATTTTTCCCATTTGAGTTTTCGCGTAATTTTAGACAACTAATTTTCTTATTTTTTTCATGGGAATTATACTTACTCCTTAATCGAAATCTGCGAAGTATTAATACATTTATATAAAAATATTTATACTGATAAAAATAAACTAGGAATTGATTAGTATTTTGTAATTTCATGGTTTGAAGAAAATAATGTATGAATAAATGTATTTTCTATTCAAATGTAAAAGTAATCTATTTTTTTGCAAAAAACAATAGTTTCGTTAACGTAAGAATATGTATAATAGATTTGATTACATAAAAATATAAGAGCGAATGTGATTACGTCAAAATATATTTCTTTCTAAGCAATTTGCATTTCCATACAATGATACATTATTTTGTTCAGGAATCTACATTACGTTTCAGCTATTTTCAAAGAATTAAAATTCATTTTTATTTCTTTTCATGTTATTTTTTAATTCAAACATAAAAATGTATTTTAATTCTTATGTATTAACTAGACAGTAATTCGGATTCTTGGATAAAATGTACCCTTTTACATTGAATGAAAAAGCAGTTAACTGTTTTTAACATAATTAATTACCTGATTCTCCAAATAATTTTATAATAAATGCTTTTAAAGAAATTAAGCAATTTTCAGGGAATTTTAATTTTTTGACTAAATGCTTTAATATTTACATATTTTGTTTCGAAAATTATTTTATGTAGATATAAATGATTTTATAATCTTTCAAATGTTTTCAAATGTAAAAATATATTTGTTAATGCATAAATTTCATTGTTTTAATAATTTTAAAACCAAAATTAATGAAAAAGTTAAGATCTGAAACCGAAATATTTAAATTGCTATGTTTTAATATTTATGGAATATAAAAATTCGAATACATTGTACCACTTACTATTTTTATTTTTAAACTTTCCTATTTAAATTTCATAATCATGTAAAGAAATATTTCAATGATATTTACAAATTAACTAGCTAGGATAAGAATCAAATGAAGATACACAAATTGGGATATATTTTCAAAATTAATTTTTTATTATTTATTTTTCCGTTTATCATTATCCACATTTCTATATGCTAAAGAAATGTTAAACACTGGAAAATGAAAAAAAAAATCAGTTTTAGTTGAACCAAATAAGTGGTTAATTCCAAAAATAAAACAACATAAAAACATCACAATTTTTAATCAAAAATAAAAATATCATTTTTTAATCTAAATTTTCTCAAGTATTTCATAAATCATCACTCGTTCAAAGAATTAACACAAGATAATTATGTCATTTTTCTAGAAATATATACTTATTTCAATAAAAACAATAATAAGTCATGTGCATTTATTCAGCATATATGTAGTAATTTTACTGAGTATATGTAAATACTAAAGCTTTGTTTTGTTTGTCAGAAACAAAATTTTAAAAAATAAGCTTAAAGAAAACCAATATATATCTTATTAAACATTTCGATGTGCGCTTCATTTATTTTGTTAATAAATATTTAAAACAGAGAGAATTTATATATTCAATTAAAATGCGAGATAAAGGGATTTAATAATGTGTTTCGAAATTTATTATTAGAAATAAGATTTAGGAAAAAAAACTTTTTAAAAATTCGTTTCACTTATAGTATTAAAAAAGTTATTTTCTAAACTTTTTTAAAGAAAGGTAAAAACTTTTTGACCCCAGATTGGAATTTAAATATTTTTTTACATTTTCTTATAATGTCAGGATTCTTTAAAAATATAGATAAATTTTGAAGATGAGCTCAAAAATCGATATTAAAAATACCGAAAAAAAGTAATACTTTGCTTATTAGGTTTTAATTATAGAACGTTAAAAAATTTTAACATAAGCAATAGTAAGAATCGTTTCGTAATTTTATAATTTCGCTATTTTTGTGGTGTTTCCATTATGACTTTATTAAATCAGCTGAATATGACTTAATGTACAAAATAAGATTGAAAAGTTATGACTTAGGCATTATTGATTGATTTCTGGTAACAGAGCATATTCTCTTCTAATTCAATCTTAAAGGCTTTAAATTATTTCAAACGTACGTTATGAAAACAGTTATGGCAATTATTGTTCTCATACCAAAATCCACTTATTTTTAAGTTTACAATAAATGCAATATGTTGTTTTTTTTTTTTGATTTTATAATAACTAAAAATATTTTTGTCAAATATTGTTTTATAATTCCCTTAAACATTATCTAACAAATTTTCAGGTACTAAACAACAATCTTTGAAATATCAAACCATATTACTCTGTAATGAAAATGACGTGATTGAAATTTAAGTAATTATGAAAATTTCTGATGAAAATTAAAATCTTAAGTTCATGGCATCGTTTAAGTATATCATTTATTGCATAACAAACCTAAGATATTATTTCTCTTTTAAATTTTAAGAATAGTGAATATGTTAACTTTTGACTTATCTAACGAATCTTAACTACATTACTTACAAACATTAATGCTTTAAACTATAGATTATCAATAAAATATAAGGAATGAGCTATCACCTGATAATATTTCGTGACAGATAAAAATCAAAAAAATTTTTGAGTAATCATATAAAACAATATACAAAATATATGTTAAACATGTATTTCAGTACTGAATAGCAATATTTAAAATTTTATAACATGTTATTCAGAGATAGAAACAACGCTGGAAAAATTCAAATAATCAGAATATGAAGTTCACACTTTAATCAGAGAATAAAAATCCAAAACAGCTGAATACATTTTAATGCATCTTTTATTTTATGATAAGCTTTAAAAGGGAAGCTTTCTAGAAATTCAGAGAGTATGAACTCTCCATTTTGAGGATGGAGGAAACTTTTATTATTGGTAGCTATTTCTAATTCAGTTCTTAATGCGTAATTCAAATAAACATCCTCCTCTCCAGAACTTCAACTATTGACTGACTTTCTTCGTGGAAAGAGAATTGCACGTGCAAAAGTACTGGTTAAGAATTTTAGCAACTACATAGCAAGATAGTTTTCCAAGAGAGGAGTACGCTTCTCACTCTATTGAGCCTCTTCTCGATGATGATTGAAGTTGCTGGATTAATCAAGAGTTTTCAAAGTCAAAATCCCTGTTTATCGGGTCTCCGAGATCCCACATGGATGGCAAACGTCGAATAAAAGGTCGCTTTCATCCTGTCTTCATTTTCTCCTCAACTATTGGAAAATGCTGTTTTAGATTAGTGAAGATATTCAAGTTTTGAAAATTTCTCATGATAATGAAAGCAGACTTTTGTCAGTATCATCTAAAATTAACTGCTTAGAAATGATTGAGAAAGTTTTCAGTTTAAATACTTTTCAACTGAAACCTAAAAATGTTTAATAATATAAAGACTTCGTGAATAATTAATTTTTAATTAGAAAATTTCAAAATCAAAAAAGTTGACTTAAAATAATTGTTTAAATTTTATCTCAACTGTAGAAAAAGACTGTTTTTGATTGGTGAGGATATTCAAGTATAAAAAATTCCCTTAGTAATCAAAGCAAACTTTAGTTTACTTGACTTGAAATTAACTGCTTAGAAATGATTGAGAAAGTTTCTGTTTTAATTATTTTTCAACTGAAACCTAAAAATGTTTAATAATATAAAGACTTTATGAATAATTTATTTTTAATTAGCAAGTTTCAAAATCAAAAAAGTTGGCTTAAAATAATTGTTTAAATTTTACTGCAGAAAAAGACTGTTTTTGATTGGTGAAGATGTTCAAATATAAAAAAATTCTCTTAGTAATCAAAGCAAACTTTAGTTTACTTGACTTAAAATTAACTGCTTAGAAATGATTGAGAAAGTTTCCAGTTTAAATACTTTTCAACTGAAACCTAAAAATGTTTAATAATATAAAGACTTTGTGAATAATTTATTTTTAATTAGCAAATTTTAAAATCAAAAAAGTTGGCTTAAAATAATTGTTTAAATTTTATCTCATCTGTAGAAAAAGACTGTCTTTGATTGGAAAAGATATTCAAGTGTAAAAAAATTCTCTTAATAATCAAAGCAAACTTTAGTTTACTTGACTCAAAGTTAACTGCTTAGAAATGATTGAGAAAGTTTCCAAAATAAATACTTACCGGCGGAAATTTATAAATGTTTAATAATATAAAGCTTTCAGAGATAATTCATTTTCAATCAGCAAATTTCATCATTGGTCACAACGCTGCCTTAGGGTTTAAAAAAATAGTTTAAATTTTATCTCAACTGCAGAAAAAGACTCTTTTCGTTTGGCGATGACGTTCTAGCAAAAAAAAATTCGCTTAAAAATAAAAGCAAACTTCAGTCAACTTGACTTAAAATTAACTGCTTAGAAATGATTGAGAAAGTTTCCATTTTAATTACTTTCCAACGGAAACTTATAAATGTTTAATTATATAAAGACATTGTTAATAATTTGCTTTTAATTAGCGAATTCCAGCATTGTTCGAAAAATTGGTTTACGATAAGTTAAACTTTACCTCAACTGTAGAAAAATTTTGTTTTTGGTTTTTCAATGAAAATCGTATTATAATTTTAGTGAGGTATTTTTATTTTCTGCGTATTTAAATTCCAATAAATATTATTGAAGTAACATTATTGATATTTATTTTCACTCATTACTTTTTAATGAATAATAATTTAGATTTTAAATTAGCTTAATAAAAAGTAATATTTGCCTCAGAATTAATTTTAAATAGGAAAATTTTTAACATAATTTTTATAGATATTGCAATTTATGTAGTTTCCCAGATTTTGCAAATGGATAGAGTTTTTAAGAGTTGAGCATAAAAATTCCTCTCCTTTTTTACAAAAAATGCTGCTGACCACTGGGCTAAGAGTGTCCTAGACATATTGAAAAATGACAGTGA
Organism: Parasteatoda tepidariorum; assembly: GCF_043381705.1. NCBI lineage: Eukaryota > Metazoa > Arthropoda > Arachnida > Araneae > Theridiidae > Parasteatoda > Parasteatoda tepidariorum. The sequence goes on along the minus strand of NC_092207.1, from coordinate 46,333,307 downwards.
AAACGATCTTGACACATTATCGACCTTAAGTGCCAAGGTTTCTCTCCCATTCCTCCAAGGAACTCGACTGCTGTTTCTGACACACGTGAAGTCTTTTCGGCAACAACGATAACCTGCCAAAAGCAAGCCCCGGACACCACCACAACATGCTTTTGAGGTAATTTACAGCCCTCGGGCTCTGGCTAAAAGTTGCTGCTCCATTTGACAACTTGGATTACTTCCTTTGTATTCGGAGAGTTTGTCAGATTTCTAAGCAATGCTACTTTTAATTAAAAAGTGCCTTTTGCTCAAGACGCATCTTGAAGGAGTGACGAGACTGTTTAACTTTGAGTTCAAACGAATTACATTTTAACAAGTTCGGAAAGAATTTGGTTAAATGAAAACATAAATTATAATAAATCATTGAAGTGAAGCTTTGGCAGAAATGTGAAATAATTTTAGACATTAAATGTTGTGTTACATGATGCAACAATGTATTGTTGAAATTAAATCAGTAGCGAAATAAAATCGGGGGAAATGCATAAGACGAGGATAAGTAAAACAGGTGGTATTTTTGCGTCGTTTGTGAAAGGAACCAGTCAAAAAATGCATAGATCTCATTCAAAATTCGTCGTTAATAACTAGCATATCAACATAACAAATTCCAAATGGTTTAGTTAGATTTTAAGTTTCTTATGTTCACTGAAAGGTTTGAAAAGTATGCATAATTAAAAATTTTGATTGCTTCTCATCAATGTTGCTGTTGTTTAAAACAAGTTTTATTGCTTCAATATAAATACACTGGTTATCATAAATTAAGGAAAATTCACAAAAATCGCGATAACTCAAGAAATTACACATGGAATTTTATGAAACTTACCCACAATATACAACACATAGTAAGGTATTAAACAACATAAAAAGAAATTATCAGACATTAATAGTAGTATAGAAATTAGCACATGTATAAAATAAACAAATTGGAAGTATCGGTTTGCAATAGAAAAAGTACCTTTAATATGGAATATGATTGCCTCTAGAAGCAATACAGCACAAACAGCGATGTGTGATGCTTTCAATTATGCGGTCTATCAGTTCAATAGGAAGTGAGAGCCATTGCTCTTGTAAAGCAGTTGCAAGCGTGGCAAGGGTCTGAGGGGGCGGATTGATGGCAGATACACGCCTCCCTAGAGCATCCCAAACGTGCTCGATAGGATTCAAGTCCGGGGATCGAGCTGGCCACTCCATGCGAGTAATTGTTTCCTGTTGAAGATAATCATCAACAATGCGAGCTCTGTGTGGTCTTGCATTATCGTCCTGTAACAGGAAGCAATCACCAATTGCCCCGGCATATGGGCGCACATAAGCATCAAGGATGTTGTCTCGATAAACCTGAGCATTCACGGTTCCCCTTGGAAAGACATGGAGGTATGTGCGCCCTCCTAAGGATATGCCTCCCCAAACACAGACACTGCCTCTTCCGTATGCATCTCTTTCACGGATGTTTGATGGATGATAACGGGTCCCAGGTTCTCTCCATATCAAATAACGTCTACTGTCACTTTCTAGACTAAACCTGGACTCATCCGTAAAGAGAACAGGCCTCCATTGATCTGACGTCCAGTGGACATGTTGTCGGGCCCACTGCAAACGGTCTCTCCTATGGCGTGATGTGAGCGGCACGCAAATGGCTGGTCGTCTCGCATACAGACCACCTTCGTGGAGCCTTCTGCGCACAGTTGACGTTGACACCAACCTTCCGGTGGCTGCAGCAAGAGAGGATCTAAGATGTGTCGGAGTAGCGGTTCTATTCCTGCGTGCACTTAATGTCAAATATCGGTCATCGGCACTGGTCGTAACAGTTGGCCGTCCTTGACTGAACCTCCTAGATGCCGAATCTGTGGTTTGAAATTGCCTCCAAAGTCTATGAACCACAGATGGACTCACATTTAGCCATCTGGCCACTTCTGATTGACTCTGCCCTGCCTCTAGTCTCCCGATGGCTCTCCATCGTAGTTCTTCAGGCAAATGATGCCTAGAGGTCATTATTACGAATTGGCTATCTCAGATTTTCAATGTCGCAATCACAGTAAAATTTGTGTGCTTTCTCTCAAACTTGGACTTTTATGCTCCAGGCAGATGACGTAAGCCGAGTGCAGCGCCACTAATTTGCATATTGCAATTTTACTCAGCTACTCTTAGTGGACAACATATGCAAATTTTGCACGGTTTGGCTTACTTTTGAAAGAGTTATCGCTATTTTTGTGATTTTTCCTTAATTTATGATAACCAGTGTACTATTCAACCATAAAAATATCAAAAATTGAAACAATATGAACGTGATCAAATATCAAATTACTTTATCTTAGCTAAATGAATGTGTAAATACACAAAAAAATATATAGGATAAATAACAAAGCAGTTTAGTAGACTGAGTGTTGTAAACAAACGGATGTAACGAAGCTTCAAATTATTCGTCAACCTTTCTAGGAAATTTTTGGAATACAATTCTCCTCAGTTGAAATGATGTTAAGGGTTCGTAAACTATATTGAAATTTTTATCCATATTAACGTTTTATTAAAATAGATTTAAATTTTAACAATGTACAACATTAAGCAACATTGAAATGAGGAGAAAGAGTACAGGAGCGAAATACAAACAAATAAATAAAAAGGGAGCAGAGAATCGGAACATTTGAAAGACAATTTTCTTCCACTGGAACGATGCTGTTTTTGCATCTATAAATTCGACGTATCCTCTCATCCGCATAAAGAATAAGGAACAGTTTAGGAAACTCTACGGATTTTCAAAAATTCACCGACACTCTTATTTGACCCCTATATCTGGCATCCAATTCCCAACAGAAAAATCAACAGTACCAAGAAGAGAGGAATTGTTGAAGCAGTGAATCAAAGCTCCTTCTTTTACTCTTGTCCTGTCCATTTTCTTCTTTTTTCTATGCTATTCCTCAAACTTGAAATTCAAATAAACCCGATATTTTACATTATGATAGAAAGAGTACTCATCCACACTTTCGCATCAGTAAGCGAATTGTATATTGTAACATTCAACATTTCTTTCTCTTTATCGTATTGATTAAAATAGAATAAGCAAGTAAAAGTTTCAGGGATTTTCTATTATTCGAATTCTTTCAACTTTATTTGAATATTGTTAGTCTCTTCCTTGTATTTTTTACAGAGCAATGAGTAATTGAGTCAGATGTCGTGCGTCAAAAATTCACAAAAAAATTAGGTTCAGTATCATATAGGCACTATGCAAGGTGCCCACGACAATCCATATCCACTTTCTTAATTTTAGAATTGTGTGAAATATACTTTTAAAGAAGGTATTTAGGTATGGTAAAGTGACTTTTATTTACTGATCAGAATTAACTAGTAGAAAAGGAAACCGGCGCATTCTTTTCTTTTTTCATATGCTATTCCTCAAACTTGAAATTCAAATAAACCCCATATTTTACATTATGATGGAAAAAGTACTCATCCAAACTTTCGCATCAATAAGCGAACTCTATACTACGACATTCAACATTTCCTTCTGCTTATCGTATCGATTAAAATAGAAGAAGCAAATAAAAGTTTCAAGGATTTCGATTGTTCGAATTCTTTCAACTATTAAATGTTATTAGTCCTCTACTTGTATTTATTTCTTACAGAGAAATGAGTAATTAGTGCAGATGTCATGTATCAAAAAATATTAATTCAAAAAATATTATCAAAAATTAAGGCTTAGTATCATATATGCACCATGCAAGGTATCCACTTTTATTATTTTCGAGTTTCGTCAAATATAGTTTAAAAGAATGTATTTAGGTATGGTAAAGTGACTTTAATTGAGTGATCTGCACCAAAGTTAGTTTTTTATCACGAAAATGATTTCAAAAAACAAGAAAAAGTGAGTTAAAAATTGTAGAACATCATCAATTTGGTACAAAATGACACTGTGTGAAATTACTTATAAGAACAGAACACTTGGATTGCATCTCACCTGCAATTTCTTGCCGTATGAGGTGACGAAACTTTCTGACTTAAAAATGAATAAAAACATTTATTTTTATTGTCTACAGTCAAAACGAAATTAAAACTTTCCAATAATCTTGAATCTTGAAATTTATAAGAATAATTAATAATTACACGAAGGCTGCCTCTCAGAAATTAGAATGTTCAAAATTTTAATTTCATTTTTAATTCAAATTTCCTTTTCTACATTTTAAAAGTCTTTTTTTGCATAACCTTTTACGTAAATTAGAATATTTTACACAATTTTAGCTAACACGTACTTTTTAATTAAGAATTTTATAAAAGTAATTTAAAAACAAGTTCTATTTATAAAAAAAAAGAATTCAAAATGTTGCATTTTACCTGAGTAGCGAGTGCAATTCTTGTTAATATCAAAATAAACTCAAGAAATCAAGAGAAAATTAAAAGCACAACAGCTTCCAAGTTACAAAAATATTTGAATTAATAAAATCTAGAGAACAACTCGAGAGCAAAAAAAAAAGCGGTCTATTAATTAAGACCCTTTTACAAAAGTCCAAAGCAACCTGAGATGAAAGTTGCATTTCCTTGACAAACGCAAAAATAAGGAGTTTTCTCTAATTCTTGTATAACATAATTACAAATTGCTCTTCTCTCTGGTATATTCTCGAGATTCGAGGAACAAGAAATTCTAAGAATGTCACCACTTATAACCGAAAACTCGAAATGAAAATAAATTTCGATTAGGTCAATTACACATTGCAAAAGTGCATTTAAATGAAAATTTTCATCATTCGGAAAAGGTATTGAATTAGCTTTTTTTTCTCCCTATTTTTCCCTCTGACTCGGGGCTTTCAAATGAACGGTGGTAAATCAACAAAATTTCCATCACCATTCCTTTTGATCTGAGTCTTTGACGAAGCCGCTTGAAATCTCTCGTAATGGTTTCAAGTGCCTTTTCATACGCAAATAATTTACTGTAAAAAGAAACTCCGAGATATTTACCCGCTCATTTAGAAATGATGGGTTTTATACTACGAATGTCTTCACTTTTCTCTTAAAAGAGTGTTATTAGAATAATATTTTGAAAGCGTAATAAATTGGGTTATTTAGTTGCAAGAATGAATGGCGGTGATGATTTCTTACTTTAACGGATTTAATTTGAAGCGCACTTAAAGCAATTTATGAATATCGGATTTAATATTTCTTAAAAGAGTCTTTTTTTTCTTTCGATTTAATATTGTAATTGGATAATTTTATTAAGAACCAATTGGTCGAATTGCTATAAATGGCGATCTTAAGCAAAGAGAATGAAATTAATTAAATTTACCGATTCCCATTTCATTTTTCAGAATAAAGGCAAACATTATTTTAAATAAACTTTGGCATTAAAATGTTTGGCAGTTCGTAATTTTGAGCGGATATCATCTATTGAAGTCTTTAAGGCTCTTGTTAAGTTGAAAATCTGGATTTAAATTTCACATGATCAGTTATTAGTACTGTAATTCAAAGTTTATGCAATCAATTGATTTTACTACTTACTACTGTTTAAACATAAATCTAAACATGTAAACATTCAGTTTTTTCTTCTAGGTAAAATTTTCTTTTCTATTGTGGCAGTTTTACCAGTTCATACTCCAAAAATATTTGGCATACTTTGTCTTTAAGATACGTAGATATATTTCGAAATTAAAAACATTTCGATTATTTTTTTTCCTGGACACAAAATAAAAATTAAATTAGATTTTGGAGTATTGGATAAGTTTTGACATTAGAAAAATCAACTTTAACTTTTGTAATAGTAATTTAAAATTAAAAATACGTTTAGCGTGTATTCAAAATTATGTGAGCGTAGCAAAATATTCAAGTATAATTTTGCAAAGCAACTGTGGCAATAAATGGGGCAGTAATTTCTTTTTAAATTGTTAAAATAAGCATTTAAAAAATATTTTATTTTTGCCAGCTGAAAATATGTAGGTAAAGCAAAAATTTTGCTCAAAAAAATCAATGTATCACCTTAAAAAACTGCCTCAAAATATTTAGTTTTTATAATATTACTAAAAAATTCATACGTGATATATTATTATACAATTTTATTCATTAACTTTAAATAAATATTTTACCATTTAAAAAATATAAATACTGCAATTAATGCCAATTTATTTCATTTTATTAGTTGGTTTTTCTTCATAGCATATTTTTTTACGCTTTATCTGAGTCAGTATTAATCAATATAAGATTTAGTCTTCAATCTAACTTAGTTCAATATTCCTGTGTTAAATTAACTCAGTGATTGTTTCGAGTAGTCCTTTTGTTTGTCTCTTGTGGTTTCAAATTTGTCACCGCGACTTTCCCACAAAATAATTCGTATGAGTAAATTACCATTTTGAAACCCATCCGCCGATACGTAATTCATGCAATTTCTGCCTGACCTGTCGACTTAATTGACATTCTGCAAGCGAAGCTCTTTTAATGGAAAGTGTCGGAAACAATCTCATGTCCAATTTGCAAGTAGATGCCGAATCATTGATTCGTTAAAGTTTGCAGTTGAAATATCACATAAAGTTATTTAAATTCTTCATATAATGCGATTTTAAAGTTTCGTAACACGATAAGTCAGTTTGAAAATTTTTATTATTCAAGGTTTACGTATATTCTCGCTCTAATAATGCTATGGGATTAAAAATACCTTACACATTAACCCCTTAACAATCGGTTAATTTTCAAGAAAACGGTTATAAAAGTGCATATTTTTCTTGGCTTTTTGTATTTGTATTACGTATTTGATTAGTGCTGCAACTAGCTTCAAATAAACTAACTATCTAAAATTACCTTTAAAATATCCTGTTACTGCCATCGGGTGTGTAAAATGAGAAATAAAATGTTTTCCAGGCGAAAGAAATGAATTAGTTTTATTCTTATTGGCGCGTTACTACTGAACACTCCAGCCAGTCAATATCACGGGAGGGAGAAATAGCAGGGCAAAACTTACCCCGTCATTTTCACGGGAGCGAGAAGGAAGGGGTTAAAAACACATAGTAATTCTAGAGATTTTGCTTAAAAGAACGAATATAGTGCTTCGTTTAAACGTGGAATATTCCTTAAAAGGAAATAAGGTATTTTTAAGGTTGTTGGGAGGTGGGCAGTAAAAAACTACACCTGAAGTAGAAATGAGGTAGAATTTCGCACCCAAAATAACCTCTTTAAAAATCCTCAATTTCAACCTCATTTACACCTCACAAATTCAACCTCATATATAACTCAGAAATAATTTTGGTTTCGATCGGATGAAACTATTTCCACCTCAAATAGAAAGAATAATCCGTACACTTCAAAAGCAATTTCCCTAAGCTGGTTAATCTAATGTAGATTTCCATTAATCTCAAAACAACCTATGAATAAAGCAACTTCATACACCATGGTTATAAATATTTGGAGGTTGATCATTTAAGGTTGTTTTTGAAATCAACTTCGAATCTACCTCAAATCAAACAAGACGCCTCAAAATAACCTGAAATGAAATTCAAAAATACTTCAAATTTTTGTAAGGGATAAATCCATTAAAATGGGTCACTTTGTGCAGTTAAACCCTAAAGGGTTAAAGGTTAAGATTTTTAAATAACACTTCTTTTTTTCCTTCTGTTTTTTTTTCTTAAGATGACGAGATTATAGTTTCTTTGTTGCTAATTTTTCGAATTTTAATTATTTTCAAAATGGTTAATAATTTCTAAAATTTTAATAATTTTTTTTCTTATTTTTTCTTCTTATAGTTTCTTTATTCTCACGTGGGCTGCAGTAAGCTGAAACAAGCGGAGCTGCTTAAGTTCAGCACAAGGGAAATATTAAGTGTGAAAAGTTTATATAAATAAACAAACAAAAGCTTTTTTTATTTAATTATATTTAAAAATAATTATACAATCAAAGTCACAAGTACAATGAAAATTTAGGGCTGTGTTTTAATTTTAACTGTGTTTCATAATTAATGCACAAAAGAGATGCGTTATACGAAGAAAGATTGGCTAGCGATGTTTTTCATAGTTCACATTTTCGTAATTTCTTCTTCAACATTTTACAAGAATTAAGAAGATAATTTACAGGAATTAGAATGAAGAAAACTTTTTCGTCTCCAAGGACTAGAATTTATAATTACTAATACTAGAAAATACTGTTAATTTTTTTTTTCAATTTTAATTTTTAAGCATTATTTAAATGTATACAAATTAAATATTAATGAATGTAACTTTAATGAAATTAATACTAAGTAACAGTCTTAAGATAAATATGTTTTGCACTTTTAGAATTTTGTTTAAAAAAGTTCATACATTTCTACAAAATTAGACTAAAATATATAAGTATTCTATAAATACCTAAAAAAAACTGCTTAAACAGTTTATAAAGAAGATCTCAAGAAGCATAGCAAGAAGGTTATCTGTAATCTAGTAAAAATATAGTATTTAATATTATTTTCAATTGATACCATTAGTATTTACATAAATTTATACGTCATAAATTTATACGCATCGCATATTTCATTAACATATTTCATTGAACATTTGATTTATATCAAAATTTCTGAGAGTTTTTTTGAAATTAACGTAGCCATAGACATGTTTACAATTCTAGAAGAGAAAATAGAATATTTAACGTTCGGATTTAAGTTTTTGAAATAAATTAATTATTTAAAGTACTCATATTTCGGATTAAAAATAATTTAATTTTTATCTGCATGTAGTTCAACGCTTCGCAGTTTCGTTAAATAGAGCAACAACATATCAGGAACTCACTTACTCTTTTCTGAAAAGAAAATACCCAATAATCACGACTCTTTTCATAATCGTAAATTAATCTTCATTACAACATACCTGCAACACTAAATATCTTCATTGAAGATAGATAATATAGTTAAATGTTTCAGATATTCAACCACTTAACATATTATCGCTGAATACACATTCATGGTCTTACTTCAATTAATTTAACTAACGCGCAGACGATCTTTTTAAGATGGCGAAGCGTGTACGCTTGAAAGTACAAAAGCCTTTCGAATAATATGCCCTAAATTCACTATTATACGAGCTTTTCGTCAACATAGTCCCGTCTTAAACATACATAAGTAACGCTGAGAGGTTGAGGCGGGAAATATTAACTTTCCATAACACTTTACAACTTCGTTCAAATTTCTTCTCGACACAGGTTCAACACAAGTGCTCCAATAAATTAATTCTCTCCACGCGAATATGAAAGAAAATTAAAATATTTAAGAGCAGGTTTTGAAGTAGGCAACCGCGAGGATAAGTGGCAGACAAATATTTAGCTAGTTTTAATTCTATTACTTTTAAGGGGGAGGGAAAATCGTTAAGTAGGGGGTGGGATTGAGATGAGAAAACTTTATGAGTTTATTGAAAAGGTTGTTTCAACTATTAAGAGAGATATTCATTGGCCCTCACGTTTCAATACTTGGAACGGATTTTCGAACAAATGTATTATATTATAGAATGAAGGCAAGAGAATATCGACTTGTCGACAAATATGCCTGATACTTCCAAATATCTTATAAAAGATTTAGCTTCGGGTAAATGTTCTGAAGATTTTAAAAGTCTGCGTATGTTTGATGATCTGTTTCTTAATTTAGTAAACGAAAACATGAATTAAGTATCAAAGCTTACATGTCATTCAAAGTAACGGGAAATAGTTGGATCAGATGCAGTAAAGTGGTTTTATTTCAAGCTGAAAGCTATATTTTCGCAACTGATACTAGAATTATAGCATATTCTGTTTTAGTTTTTATTTTATGTACTTGTATAAACATGGAAAATACCAGAAACATCGCTCTCTATTCGTAATTTATTCAACTTTATAATGTGTAGAATGATGTTTAATTTATAGAATACCGTATAATTTATAGAAAAAGCTACAGTTTATAGAATAAGGTATAATGCATAGAAAAAAAGTTGCAGCGTGTAGAATAATATGTTAATGCATAGTGTATAGAATAATTATTTCGTGAAAGTTGATATGTTTTTATGTTAAGTGTGCAAAAAAAAAAAAAAAAAAAAAAAAAAAAAAAAAAAAAAAAAANAAAAAAAAAAAAAAAGAACCATCATGAATAACTTTTGATACAATGATCGGATCATCACGTTCTAGAACTTAATCTAAATAATTCGAGGGGATGACTTCAAATATGCTAATTAGTTAGTGCAGATGATATTTTAAATTACGAAATCAGACACGAAAACGCTCATTCTCCGACTAAATAAAGTTTTCTTCCACGGCTTCGGGCTTCTGACTTCCAAAATATAGAGAGCAGCATCAATCTGGGAAATATGGTCCCCATTGTCCCCAAAGTCAGGAGAGTGGTTCAGGTTTGTCTGTTCTGTATTTTGCGCACTATACAATTGCGAAAATTAGCTTTCAAAGTGTTAGCTTTTTTTCAATATGAATTACGATATTGAAGTTATCTCAAAATGTAAAAAGAGAAAAAAAACTATTATACTTGTTATAAAAATAAAATATACATTGTATATTAACGTATCAAAATAATAGTTACTTCAAGTTTAAAGTAAACTTCACATAAACTTGCATTCAGAAATAAAACGTTTGACCTTTAAATATTTGTTTGAAGTTAGGAAATCTTGAAATTCATTCCTTTTGTATGCCAATTTTTTCAATCAATTCTTAATTTTAGTTCATAATTTAAACTTGTTCGTAATTTAAACTCTAATTTAGTTTTGATTAATTTCGTTAAAAAATTAAAAGAATTACAAAAAAAAACTTAAATTCATTTTATAATTATTTAAAAATAATAACACAAATGCTTTGGCGTTTTTATACTAACTCGCAATCCCCATTACCCTTGTAAATGTTCGATGTATCGAAAAAAAAATATTGATGCATCTCAAGTTAGGCTCACCACACCAAGTATTTCAAGACTAACACAATCCTTTTCCGTATTTATTCCTATGTACTTCGCAATTCTAACTCTTACTAATAAATAAAAAAATATGTTACTAAAATAAACATTGCTGGACAAGCTGCTATGCGTGGAAGAAAGCTGAAAATCAAATCCGATTTACAATTATTTTTGATCTCAAACTACAAGTTTTTGGACAAAATGGTATTTGCGACCGAAATGTGAAAAAAATAATGACCGATGCAATGACCCTCATTATCTATTCGAAGCAATCTCATTTCCACGCGAGAATAAAATAGGAAGTACAGCCACAAAATCCAATTCCCCGTGAATCAGTCATTCTTCACGTCGGTCTTAACTGCAGCCGTGACTTCCTGACACGTGGCAGAGTTGAGAGCTTCCTCTGTGGTTCAGCACGAAACCTCCTTTTCTGTCGCTAACTTCACATTATGCAAAAGGACCAATTATATACTTTTCTACATTCTCGATTAATAATCCAACACTAAACTTCCTGATATATCCACTCCCACCCCCAACTAATATTAGACATGCATTTTGCATAACAGTAATTCTTGGAAGGTAAATTGGGCCTGTCCCTTGCGTTAGGCTCAATTTCGATGTATGAATAAAGTTCATTCAGGTGAGGCAGGGTAAAATGGTTGTTAAATCAGGCTTACGTGAAGATGAATTATCAAGAGATTTGAATCATATTCCAGAAATCTGTTCTAGATGTTTCTAAGCATTCTAGATGTTCTAGATGCTAAACAGGCTTTACTTGTGCAAATCCGTTAAGCCATATGAAACAAAACTTAGAACAGTTTAATGGGAAAGTAGTCAGTGCTTTTGTTACAAATATGATTTGTAATTTTATTTTACGTCTAAATTAATATCTATTTGTAAAGATGGATTTTTAACTAAATATTTGTTAATTATCAATATGTACTGATTTTTTTTCTTTTAGCAATTAATACATTTCATAACAAATTTCACTCGATCTCATTAAAATAAACATTTCGAAACTTTATATTTGCATGAATTTATTAAAGTCAACCTGTTCTGATATTGAAAAAAGAGTGGTCAAATCTACCAGAATATTTACCATATTCTTGTTTACCTGAATATGAATTACCGTCAGATGGGATGACTTTGATGTGCAACGAGGGGTGACTTTATGCAAACTGTTAATTTTTAAATAACTAACATTGTGATAATTAAAAACAAAAATTTATGCATGATTTGTTATCTCAATTGATAAGACTTTTAAAGTATAACCTACCTTCCTGGCCAGGATAACTAGAACTTCTTCAACCGAGCAGACTTTCCAGCCTCCGATTTTGCAACGTTAAAAGATTTTAAGCTGTTTGTAACTTGAGCTCACAATTTTTCAAGAACGATGATGTTTACATTGCCAGTTCTTGGTAAACCATTAGTTCGTCATGTTGGCAACTCAAATCAGTTGATACCGAGCTTAAAAAAATACCCCTAGATGGCACGACGCAAAAATTGAAAAAATGACAGTTTTCACAAAGTCACCCCATTTGACGGTATCGAGAGACTTGAATTATACCCCCATAGATCCGTTCTAAGTTTCTCTAAGCACCTTCTGAACAGGCTTTACTTGGGCAGAGTGAAAATCTGCAAACAATATGCTACAGAACTTTGAACAATTTAACAGGAATGTAATTAAGGTTTCCGTTATGAATATAATTTTTAATTTTTTTTTAATATATTTACACGCAAACATTTTTTAGAGATAGGAACTTAACTAAATATTTATCAATGATCAATGTGTACTGATTTTTTTCCTTGAACAATTAATACATTTTACAACAAATTCTTCCGATGTCATTAAAATAAACAGCTTGAAGCTTTAGATTTGCAAGAAACGAAAATCATTTATTAAAATCAAGCTGTTCTGAGAATTAAAAAGAAATTGGCCGAACTACCAGAATATTTACCATATTCTGGTTTACATGATGATGAATTATCACGGAACTTGAATCATACCTCCAGAGATCTGTTTTAGTTGTCTCTAAGCACCTTGCTGAACACATTTACTTGTGCAGCGTGATACTCCATTAAGAAATATGTTACAAAGCTTTGGCCAATTTAACAGGAACGTAGTTAGGGTGTTCGTTAAAAATATAATTTGTAATTTAATTTTACATGCTAACAAAATAAATTTTTAAAGATAGAATTTTAACTAAATATTTGAAAATCATCAATATGTGAGTTTTTTCTTAGAATAATCAGTACATTTTACAACACTTAGAATATCAGCACTTAGAATATCAACACTTAGAATATTACTTTACACATTACTTAGAATATCAGTACATATTACGATGTCATTAAAATAAACATCTTATAGTTTTATTTTTGCAAATAACGAAAATCACTTATTAAAATCGACCTGCACTGGTGGAAAAAGTATGGTAAAAACTAACAGAACTTGGTAAAATTTACTGTGTTGTTCGTCGTGAATCAGAAGGCTTTGAGTGAATCAAGTTTAGGTTAGGTAGAGGAAAATGATAGTTAAACACTATTCATGAAAGTCTGTAAAAATACGAACATATTTTTGAACATTACCATAAAAATATCGAGAAAATTTCATTTTAAATGCAATTTTTAATTTATTTTGTTTGTTTGCGTCGCACTAGAAGATATACTTTTTTAAAGATCACATTTAGAATTAAAAACGATGGCGACCTATCGATACATTGAATATTTTAATAGCTTTGAGGCAGTCACAGTACGATTAGATGAAACTTTAATGTTTATAAAGAGAAACTGAAAGCCGATAAAAAATCTAGAATGAAATCCGAGAGGAAAAAGAAACTTGGCACACTAGTGCATGAGCCAGTTACTAAACAAATCATGTCACTAAACCAAGTTCAAGAAAAAAAAAATTATTTTTTAAATTTGTATTTAAATCTTGCAATTGTGTGCATTTTCATTTTAATTGTCTAAAGGCAAATTTAGCAACTACTATTGCATTATTTTTATGTTTTTTTAATAGTTTCTATTTCATTTGAATTTCTAATTAAAAAAATAAATATTTATCTGTTTCATTTGTTTTAGTAAAAGAGAGATAGTAAAAATGTACTGAATATAATAAGAAAAAACCGTTTATTTTAAATAATATTTTAATATTTTCCAAGTTTGTAAAAATGTTAAAATTGTTGCCACAACTTAATTTGTTTAAAATAATTTATTCAATTCTTGTCCATTTAGCTTTAAATTTTATTTCTTCTCATACAGTCTTCAACAGCTTTCGAATTAATTTGAAACTTTATTTTTCGTTTCGAATGCAAATTAATTAAAATTCCAGACTTGGTATTGGAATTTTTCAATTAAACAGATCTTTTCAGAAAATAGAATTATTCTATTAAAGAATATCAACTTTCCAACATTTTTATTCTATGGTTGCTTTTAAAATTTAATATGATTAACTTAAGTATTTTTTTTTTCTTTTACCGATCTTGCAAACACAGTTTTTTCATTATTCTATGTTTTATGTACGATAATCAAAATTGGAAAAAAAGTATCTCCATAAATATTTCAAAATTGAAAATTTGTTCTAAGTATCCTAACTATATGAATAGCTCAAATGCAGACAAATTTGTTTTGCAGACGATATTACATCGTAAAAGGAAACAGAAGGAATCAAAATGCAAATAAAAAAAAAGATAAAATATTACATTCACTTTTCATTTTGTCTTTCAAATGTGAGTTTGGAAGAATATTATTATTTCCACTTCCGTTGTTATACTTTTAATCATTTTCTTTTTATTATCTTTATCTTCGTTTTCTCCATCGATGTCAAGCTTCACTTTGAGATTCATTTCTTATTTTAGGAAACCATTAAAAGCACATTTTACTTCAGTTTCATATCAGCTTTATAAAAGCAAGATGGAGATAACGTCATTGAAATTTGACAGAAATATCAGTGTCAGTTGTTCTTTTTTTCGTTGCAAAAGAAATATTGCATTTACTTTGCAAGCAGATGAAATTGATTTTTGAGGTATAAAAGGGGGAAATAAATCATTTGTTTCAGATATCTTTTATTTTTTTCCAAATTGAAAGAATGCATCAAATATTACAGTTTTATGGAAATAATAAAAAAGTATTTTATGATACGTTTTCATACTTTCCAAATATTGCAAGGTGTAGTTATAATGTTTATTGCATTTTATTGTATTTAAATGAAGTATACGTATAAGTTGTGAGATAAGATTAAGATTAAAATTTTACCGATTTATATGTCTGTTTATTTTAGATTTTTTTTTTCTTAAATGATATTTTATTACAACAGTTCTTCGCGTAGGAGACAACTCTAAATAATACTCATCCTCGATTTGAGAAGCTATTCTGTTGGCAACGATCTATTTGGATATAGGTCATATTGTATAAACCTCTTAAGGTTATATTGAAATGTATTTCAATATGAATTGAAATACATTTCGCTTATTTTTCTCTTTGGTGATCTCTGTTTCAGAGGAGGGAGGGAAGAAAACGCGAAAAAAGCTTGTGACTGGGCAAACGCAAGCAATTTCCCATTCAAAGAAATTAGCGAATCGAAATTATCACGAGAAAATGACTTAGCAACTTTTGGTGATGTTGTAGGAAAAAGTAGTCACGTGACTTGACCCTCCATTGATAATAATGGGTACCTAATTCAAAAGATTTGATCACTTTTAGTTGCTGTGTGGCCACTGATGTGGGGAAAAAATACAGGGTGTTTATAAAGTCCCGGACCCATTTTGATGCTTAATAACTCATAAAATAATAAAGATAGATTAAAATTAATAACATAAATGGTTGTCAATGAGCACCCAGATCACCTGATATGACACCGCTGGACTTTTTTCTTTGAAGATTTATAAAGAACAACGTTTACAGGAGGATCGTGTCGAACATTGATGACCTAAAAGTCAGAATTACAACCGCAATAGATTCTGCGGATGCCGACATTCTTGCCGCTACCTGGCGTGAAATTGACTATCGAATTGATATTCTCCTTGCGACGAAGGGGGCACACATGGAAGTTCATTGACATGGATCATGAAACTTTTTGAGTTTATCTAACCATTTATGTTATTAATTTTAATCTATCTTTATTATTTTATGAGTTAATAGACATTAAAATGGGTCCGGGACTTTATAAACACCCTGTATAATTTAATTTTTGTGTGAAATATTTATGTTATCATTCGTGGTTTCAAAGAGAAAAAGATTAATATCGAAGGAAAAAACAGATGCAATCAATCCAACATAAATGTTTTGAATTTACTTTGAGAGATTTAACTCAGAAATTTAGAATAGGTAATCGCGAAAACAGTAATGTGTTGAAGGAAAAAGAGAAAAAAAAATAATAAAAATAATGCATGACTAATTAATTCAATTTTAGCAATTTCAATTTCGGAATTCTATACTTTCTAACTTCTGTATCCTTTAAATTTAAAAGATGTGAAGAATGTGAATTTATAACAGACATGCTGGTTTTGTTCCAGAAAAGCAAGAAATATTCCTGTAAGGTAATTATTAATACAAGAAAAGGCAAAAGAAGTTTTGGAAAAAAGACTACATGTCAAAGCAACAAATGATTGGTTCGAAATTTTTAGTGAATATTCGTGAGGAAAAAACAAAAGTGACTATCCAACATGCAGCAGACTGCATAAAAAACTTAAATAAAATCTTTAAATCTGAGTGCTCTGATTTTCACTCTATTGAACTAGATAACACTTATTAGGTTCTTATACCTTCATTGGGTGATGTATTTAATCTTTTCAAGACCAATCTAGAACTTTTTAGGAGGAGAAGTTTTCTTTCGTCACGGCATTGTTTTTTTTTACCATTGATAACATTGAAAATAATGTCACTGAAGAAATTCATGACTCACTTCTTGTTTTGATGCCCTGGAACATTCACGTCTCATTAGTTTTTTTGAGTGACTAATGACCCATGAAAAAAAGATTATTGGAACATATACATTCTAAGTCGTCGATATAAGGTTGTTTTTATTACCTTCATATGATGAATTTTCAAAATTTTGCAAATTATGATTCAAAACAACGTAAAATTATGTAAATATTGATTATATTATAAAATCTAACTCTTTGTTTGCTCAATTTTTCACAAACACACATCTCTCTCTCTCTCTCTCTTTCTCTCTCTCTCTCTCTCTCTCTCTCTCTCTCTCTCTCTCTCTCTCTCTCTCTCTCTCTCTCTCTCTCTCTCTCTCTCTCTCTCTCTCTCTCTCTCTCTCTCTCTCTCTCTCTCTCTCTCTCTCTCTCTCTCTCTCTCTCTCTCTCTCTCTCTCTCTCTCTCTCTCTCTNATATATATATATATATATATAAATGCTACGGCCAAAGCCCGAATTCGGCCACTTCGCGACTTGGCCGGCCAAATCGCGATCGCGAAATGGCTAAGAACGCTGTAAATTGGCTGGCCAATGTCCGATCTTTTCTTGATTTCGGGAATTGGCCGACCAGATAGCGAAGTGACATGGGAGGACCAGCCGAAGTTGGAGGAAAAAATCATTGGCACGTATTATTGGCTCTGCATAACCATAACTTCATTCTTTAAAAAGTACTAGCTGCGGTACCCGCAGTTAACTGCGGTGGGATGTGGCCATTTAAGACAAAGTAAAAAATTAAATTTTTTAAATTTTAATTAAAAAACTTGCCTATTTTTTTATATTTTTAAATTAGAAGATTTATATTTTTAAATTAAAAAAGAAAACAAAAGGGGCAATATTAGCAAATTAACTTTTTAATGAAACAAATATACAAATATTAAAAAATTGTACCGGCTACCGGGCATTCATATATTTAAATTGTTTTTTGATTGACTACTTAATATTTTTTTTAACTTTAAGATAAGAATAAAATTCTCTTTGAAGTATTTTAAGAAAAAAAACATGCGAAGCACTGAGCATACTACAAGGAATAACTAACGAGCCTTCAAGGTCTGCTAAGCTTGAGGCTTGCTCCAAGTAACAAAACTAGTAAGCGTCCTTTAGAGTTTAATCTGAGAACTTTTCATACGCGATCAGTGACTTTGACATATTACAAATTATATTTAAAAAGAAAACTAATAGGAACAAAGAGACGAGACTTCCAGTCGCTTCAAAATATCGAAATTAGAGAGAGAGAGAGAAAGAGTCAAACAATTAATGTCTTCTTTCGGAACGTAAAACCTATTATCCCCACCAATCCGTCTCCGAAACTTCGTTTGAGGGAACGTTATTGATTCTTCATTTTCGAAGCAGAAACATTCTTACACAAACAGATCATACTTTTCTCACTTATTGCTCGACATAAGGCCGCATCTTTCTTCTTTCTGCACCTCATTCGTTTTATTATCAGTTGGTAATTACGCTGAGATAATAGCACATGCCCGATATCTAGTACTAGTTGATGGATTCAAACAGTATGATTGATGATGTGATGATGATTATGTACGGAAAAATGTTCTTTTTTTAGTCTCCTCTCCCCACTGTATCCATCCTTAGTAAAGTAGCCCATTCTATTGTTTCGAAATACCACCGATTTTTAGAGCTTTTTCGTTAATAAAAAATTATTCTTAAAAAATGTTAGGCTTAAGGAAATCAACTGAGGAAAATATAAAAGGGTGCTACCTTCGCTTGTTTATTTTTGCTTAACATGTTTTTTTTTTCAATACCGTGATCGATGCTGCAGAAAATGTTTATTATTTTCCGAGTTTTTAATAGCAGTCAACACTTCTTAAGTATGGGAACACTTGTACGGAATCGATACTTGCTTAGAAATGTTTATGGGGGAACGAGTAAAAAGAAAACAGAACAAAAAGTTTTAAAAAATGCAAAAAGTTAAATGTATTTTCGATAATGTAAAATACTTTGAAGCAAAATCAGTTAATACTCGATCCGATGAAATTTTCTCTCGAAGTAAAGAGTGTGACAAAACAACTTTGAGTTATGATGGAAATCTTCTGCATCATTGATTTCGAGACTCCGGGCTTTTCTTTAATTATTTTGTTAAAATGAGAAGTGAAAATATATTTGTAAGTTGTTGTTTTACGTCTAAAGCTATAAGAATGTATCTACCAATTCTGAATTTTAATATTTTTTGTTTTGTTGGAGGAAAAAAAATTCTTTTTTTTTCTACAATATATTTTTAAGCAATGAAATCAATGTTGTTTTCTTGATATGTTTAAAGAAGTTTTTTGTTATATTCTCTATTTACACTATATTGAATGAAATTTAGTGACGTATTTTAAAATTATACAATAAAAAAACATAACTTTATTTTAAGTTTCATGAAAAGGGAAAACATTAAAAAATAATGCTAATCTTTTATAAATTCGATTTCTTTACTCTAATTTCATAGGTCGTTTTATATGTTTTTTAAATAGTTTTATTTATTCATTTTACATTCTTAACTACAAATAAATAGTTAATATGCAGATGCGGTGTTCAACTAATATTTTACAGTACAAACCTAACATTAAAATAATATCCTCCTGTCCTGGATAAAATCTAGCACTATGGAAACAGTAAAACTCGGTAATTTTTACTTTGTTAATGCTTTTAATAATAAAATTAACAATAAAATATGATTTTATTATTTGAGATAAAATTTGGTAGGTATAGTAAACTTTGGTAATTTTATCATGATATCTTAGAACATGATATACAAACCATTTGCTCGGTTAAATATACTTTTCGGTTTTGTATATTTTAATAAATGTGTAGTAATAAGAACTATAATTTTAAGAACAAGAATTTCTACTAAACCGTTAACCTTGTGATGAGAAAAAAAATACTTTTGAAAACTTTTTAGTCAAAAACAATTAAGAACGATGAATTATTGTTGTACAGGTAATAAAATGCATATACATTTAAATATAATATAAGTGTACAAACATTCTGTGAACTGTCCAATATCTGAAGTTTTTAAAGACAGTCTGTTCATATCAGTTTAAAATAATTCTAAATAACAAAATAGTAAGTTCAGAATGTAATTGCGTACTCAACTTAATAACTAAACTTTTTTTCGTATAGATTTGTTTCAAATAAAAATATGAAATTAAAATAACAGGAGCTGACGTAACATTACCACTGTCAACGCTATCACTTTACCTAATGCATAAAAAAAATTATTTCTTAGCGCAAAACTAGATTGAGCCAAAAGGATTTTTTTAACTTACTGTAGAAAGCTTCTTCAGAATAAAATCATTCAAGTAGTTGGCAACACTTACAACGACCTAAAAAAATTAATAATTGGAAGAAAAAAAATTTAATTGATACAAAGTGGATTAATACAAAATGCTCTAATTGTAATATATCGGAAGATGGGGAGGAAAAAAATCTTCCAAATCTAATTTATAAGATCCTTATATTTAATTAATATAAATCTATTCTATTGAGAAAATGATTTTTCTTTTGCTTACGTATATGGATTTGTTCAGTGATACTTGTAACACAGATACGTCAGAAAAAGAAGGAAATCAAAGGGACGCAGTCACAACTTTTTGTAAGTAGTATTCCTGTTTAAAACTAAATATTTGATATGTTCATGAAGAAAAAATATCGAACATTTTTTTATTATATTGTTCTTTCAACCAAATACGCAATTAAAAAATGCAAAATAAATTTTTACATCGAACATTATATACTGAATTTGAAAAGTATAGTCTTCAATCATTTAATTATAATTTTTTTTAATAAAAATAATTTTCTTTTTTTAAATAAAAATAATTTATTTTAAAATATAATAATAATTTATATAAAAATTGTGTTGCACTTAGTTTTGATTCGAGCTTTGAAGAAAGAAGATGGGGCTGGTCTTTCTAAATATAATTTTGTTCTGTTAAAAAAACAAAAACGTAAAATTTTTATAAATGAGATTTTTAATAGTTTCATGATGTTGATATGAATAAGAAGTTTATACCATGCCATAAGGTATCATGATAAAATTACCAAACTTTTACCAAAATTGCCAGTTTTATTTCATGTAATAGAACCATATTTTATTGTTAATTTCATCCAAATGATTAGCAAAGCTCTTTGGTGTTCTTATAGAGACAAAAGTTGTTGAATCATATCATCGTACTTCTTAAACATGATTGAAGAGCCCTTCAGACTTTCTATTACTGTTTAACATGAATGGAAAATTGCTTAAATTTTACTGCTTGTGATAGTTTTATCTGAACTGCATTGTAATATGATTCGAAGAACAAAAATATCAATAGCTGCAAATTTTGTTAAACAGTGAATCAATTTTTCTGAGAATGTACTATTAAGACGTAATACAATTAAAATCAAGAAAAAATATAGCACTTGATGACCTAAGTATTGCTGTTTGGTTAAACTGAATATAAAGTAGAATAGAATTTTGTGGTGAAGTGTAGAAAAAATTGCATAAAACAGAAAAGAGACACTTTACATATTAATGCTGGACTAGTATTAATTTTCACAAAATGGATTCTTGGGATTTAAGTATCTGTTAAGAAGTATTGACTATTATACCTTTCTTAAAGCCAAATTATCATCTGTATTCCGAACTTTATTAAAAACAATGCGATTTGCTTATTTGTTTTTGTAAGAATTTAAAAGCATTCGCGCAAGAGCAAAAATTTTATTGTTATTCTTTGGAGAAGGAGTAATTTTTATTGAACCTTTTTACTGCATTATGAAAGGAATACGTGAAATTTACTCATTTTTTAAGTCTCCTAAAGTTTTTGAGACATCGCGAAGAAAATTCCTACATTATACTCACTAAACTCTCAAGAGACAAACTCTTAAAAAAGGCGAAAAATATTTTGAAAGTTCAAAAAAAAAAAAAAAAAAAAAAAAAAAAAAAAAACATTATTAGAGTAAAAGATAGCAGCAAAACAGCTTTAGTTTGGGAAAACAGGTAGAGAAAATATTATCATCTAAAAAACAATATCTCGCCGTCGAGACGAAATTAAGTTCTTGAATCTCTCTTTTCCACCTTCAGCGAGATCTGAATATTCAATATACATTTAAGCATCCACACTACCCGGGCAAAACAGGGAAAAGCACTTTAAAATCTGCGGCTTCCAACTTCCATAGTTGATTGGGAAGCACAGGGGCCAGAGGAAATAAAAATAATAAAATGTTATTCTCCGCCATATTTCATACCTCATTTCCAGTTTCTAGGGTGATTTATTGTTTGCACGTAAAATTGAAACTTCTACTTTTTGATAAGAGACAGGATCGGGTAGGGTGGGTAAACTTTTTCTTTTGCACTTCTTTGATTCGCAAGATTTTTTGCCCCTCCCTCGCCTATTTCCCGCAGAATTTATGATTTTCCAGAATGTAAGTTGGCAGGTATTAGTTTCTGGAGTCAAAAAGGTTTTCCTCATAATAGAGTTACCTTTTATTTGTTTATTTGCTTTTTCCTTCCGCGGGGGCAATTTTTAGTGCAATTTTTGGAAGGTCACTGACAAATGTCGCAGACATTTTATGGATACTTATGAATTATGTCAGAAATATTCTTTTTTTTTTCTACGTCACTTTGTCAATAGGATAGATTTCTTAATGGAGCTGTTCCGCTAAAATATTTTTTCGAGAAGTTGCCAATACAATTTTCTCCAGTCTACAAGTTGTTATTATGGTAGATGTTGTACTGTGAGTTTATTGGTGAGATCAGAGTAAAGCAATAAAACTAGAAAAAGATTTTATTGTTTAAGGATCGGAATGAGAGGGAATGGTAAAAAATCAAGGTGTCACTTGAAAGGGAGAATATAAAACACCTAAAGAAAGGGCTCATAAACTTCCTACGCACATACTACTGCTAAACATTCTGATGTTCCTAATAAAGACTTGTTCTTTTTCGTTGGGTCTGTTATCTGAGAGAAAGAAAAGATTTTTATAGAAGTCATTTCAAATTCAAAAAACTATTTTAAATTTTTATTTTTGCAAAGTAAAGGAAGAATAATACAATCCAAAAGTTCAATTTTATTCATAAATTTGCTTTAACGATAAGTCGCATTTTCTTAAAAGAAAATCGTTACTCAAATTAGATTTTCAACAAAAGGTGCAAATTTCTCTTTTTTTAAATATCTTAAAAAATTCTGAGTCATGAAAATCACAGTGAGGTGCCTCCATAGGAAAATTCTAACTTAAATACGGATGGAGAAAATCAAATAAATGATTAGGATCAAATTCCTGCATACCATAAAATTAATTCAAAACAACTGTTAATTATTGAACTCTCTATCTTTAAGTTAAACTTACTTTATGTTTGCAAAAAAATTTTCAGGTAAACTGCAAAACAATATTTTAAATTTACGTAAGAAAAAACTGACAATTTGTTTGCTAGTATTAAACTATAATTTCCACGTAAAAATACTGTTGTTTAAACATTTGTTTTTTAAGCAAATAAATACTGTTATTTAAACATTTGTTTTTTAAGCAAATAAATACTGTTATTTAAACAAAAAAAATTTTAAGAAAACCTATATAAAATAATTATTTTAGCGTTGCAATTGGGACGGCGAGTGCATTGGAGCATTCACACGACCAGTAAACATTGGGAATCGAACTCGAGTTAGCTCATTTTAATGCTAATGCCCTGTTCCCTGAGCATCAGCAGTAAAGTTTGGAAAAAATCTTAAACTCTTTTTTTAACCTGAATTTTTTTCTCATTGAAATAATATTCATATGAAAACTTGTTAAAAACTATATCATACCTACCGTATAAAAATGTTTGACACCTGAATTATAAAGAAAAAATAATGCACAGAGCAAGTAAAAAAAATTAACATGATTTGAAAATGTGCAGCTATTGTACGGTAAGCAAAACTGTATGGCAATTTAGACTTTAAACAGACGGTTTTAACCCGTTTATCTGTAGGAAAAGAAGCAGATAAAAACCGTTTTGTCAACAAAGTAACGTTAAATGGCCAAATATGCGGAGAAAGTCTGTAAAATAAACGGGGATTTTTCACAGTGTAAAAAAGTGATATAAAACTAATCTGAGGACTGGTATGGATAGTTCAGGCGTGCACCAGAAAGAATAATGAAATCCCGTAAGTATATCACTATCTCACAATATGTAATTATATAGATTAATAGTATTTATCTATTTTAAAATAAAGTTAATGTTATTTCCATGATTTATTTCAGTTAAATAGAATTGCTTTTAATTTAGCTGTCACTGTATCAAAGTTGCCAAGAGTCCCAATGAGGACAACTACATTACTCTTACCTTAAATATTTTTTTAATCATATTTCATTATACGGAAACCTTGACAAAAGGAAAAACAAATGCACATTTTTTTTTACATTGGCTTATACAATTAAGTAACAATGTTTCGATAACTGCTGAAAATTGTCATAATAAAAATGAATAGATATTATAAAATATCCTTGATTTAAACAGATTTGTGACACTAACCTATGCGCATACAACTATAATCAATCCTTTGTATTTGACTTACGTCTCTATTCGATTCAGAAGGGAAGAGATATTTTCTGGTATTTTGCTCCGAAAACATAAACATGCTGTTTAACATGTAAAACATATGCATTCCATACTTTCATCAATAGAAAACATTTTTACAGAGTTTATTCAAGCATACTACTTCAAATTTTCGCTGAAAGAAATATGGTGATTCTTGGCCAAGAACGTGTAGAAAAAGTTAACTCTGAAACATGCAAATTGATAAATTTACGTACTTTGAATCATGTTACATAACTAATAAAGCTTTATTTTAGAATAATCTTACTTGTACCTTAAATTAATTTTATGTATTTTTCATCATACCATTCCTCCTCATCCTTTAAAACAAAAATTCAAATATTTTTCATGACATACTCCAGTAGGAAGATTTCGTGGTATCCCTCTCAGTTTAACTGGAAAGTGTGTTAGTTCGACACCTCCTAGAAGAGAAAAGGTTTTCACACCAATCAGTATAGTAGTAAAAAGAAGCGAACATAAACTGCGCTGTGGGAGAAGAATAAGACAGGTATGACAATCTTCGGACTATTGAGCTGGGCAGTTGGAAATTTAAAAAAAGATGTCAAAACCTTCGGACTACTGCCGACCAGCCTGTGTAGGAGTCAGAGAACTGGACTTGCATCAGAAAGTTTTTGAACCCGGACAAGGCATGAACGTTCTTTCATTCTTTGTACTATCTGTCCTTACTGTGGGAGCAACTTTGTTCCACCTGATATGGTGCCCCTAAAAGAGGGGCCAACAAATCTACCCTGTATTGACAAAAGGTCATGGTGTGCATTAAAAAAAAAACAAGTTTCGGAGTACTAAATTGCCCAGTAAGAAAGATGGCACAACCTTCGTATTAATAAGGAATCGGATTTCATGTTTCTGGTAGCTCGTTCGAAGTCCTTCCTTCTTCTATGAGATGTTGGTTAGTTTCGCTCCAATTACAATTACAAATTTGACTATACACATGTCTGGTAGGTTTCTGCGCATTCTTAGTCGGATTCAAAATTTCGAGGAACTGGTTACAAATCTTCACATTTTTTATTCAGTAAATGGTTTGATTAAAACCTCGATTTTCAGGAAATAATTTTAATCGAATTGAATTTTTTTTAAAAATAACAGTTTTTGGGACAATAATAATTCAGATGTAAAACCATTGCTCAAAAAAACACCTTGTACTTGTATGAATTGACATCAATGTTGAAAGACTTTCTAATAATAAGATTTTTGTCTCATTAAAGTTTCAAAGGACTATAATGGTTTGAAAGACAAGACAATCATTATTGCCAGATATTGAGTGATTTTGTGAACCTCTTCTTTTCGAAATAAAATTATCCATTTTTTAGCTTCAGTGTCACAAAAGAGCATATAATTTTTAAAGTAATTTATATTGTGAGACATTTTCTCGTGTTATCACAATCATTTATACTGTGAGGCATTTGCTTATATATTTGTAATTATAATCATTTTTATTGTAAGACAATGGCTCATATAATTGTAAACATGATAATTTACAATATAAGACATTTGATCGTATAAATTTCTATCACGATTAAATTAATGTTTGAAATTAGAATTTCAGGCAGCTCAATAGCTGTCTGTATTCGAAAATTGCGTTTTTCCTCATTATTCTAAAAAGTTCCAGCTCAAATTACTGTATAAAGTACCGCAATTTGGGTGAATCCTCCGTAAAGTCCATTTTTTCCGTAAAAACAATATACCGTACTGTTTATACTAAAATTTATTTAACTAGAGTGATTCAGTGATTTTACTGTATATATTACTGTAAAAATTACAGAATATCAGTTTTTTGTTTCGTAATATATTTCGGTAAAAATTGATTCTGCTGTACAAAGTACCAGCGCCCAAGAGTGCATTACCTTTTATCGTAATTTTATCCAGAATTCTTTACAGTGAACTGAAACAACTTTTTCAAAGCAGTGTAAGTTTAAATAATGCTTTAGGAAAAAAAACTTAATGGTATTTTTCAAATAAGAGCTTCTTTCTGAAATTTCCAAAATATATACTTAAATTTTATGATATATATAGAAATTGAAACGTATGAAAATTGCATATTTTTTTAAATAAAAAATAGAAATGATTTATTAATATATTTAACTAAAGCAGATTAAAAAAATTTAAAAATCAATACCGTTAGGAAATAAGATTAAAAAGTAAATCGAGTTTGTAAGTGTTAGGTTATGCCTTGTAATTTATAAAGAGTTAATGTGTTGAAGAAACTACCTGAATCTATACTCATTTATTTTTTTCTCCACGCACATATATAAACACTTTAAAAACCCCATCAAAACAATTTCACAAAGAAAACATGGCGGTAAACTAAATATTTGTATCTTTTATTCCCCATGCTATCATATGAATTTCTTATGAAGCATTTTTGCATTTTAATAAAAATATGAATAATTTAAACTTTTCGTAAGCTCATTTTCATGCATTAAGGATTTAGACTAAAAGTTTTGGAAAAGGAAAGCGAAAGCTTCCTTCGAAAATTAACTTTTTTATCCCTATAAATGCATTAAAATATTTTTATCGTATTCAATAAGATTTGTTTAAAAAAAGATTGTACAAAAGTTTAAAAGCGAATTTCTAGTGGAATTTTAATGATGTTTGTTCAATTTAGTCTGCGGTAAACATGCACCTTCAACGATAAAATTAGTTTCCCACATTATCAAAGACATTTTTTTTAAACCTGATTAAAGTTTTGTAGATTCGTGTCGTAATTTGTAAAATTTTAATGTTTATTTTAAAATTTATTTTTCCAGTACTTTAATTCAGCTTGCATAAATATTCATGATATTTAAATATTTTTAAATATACTGTGGACAACATTTACTTTTTCATACAGATATTTTTTTAATCAAATTTTTTAACACTACTGAAAGAAAATCGAAATTATCTATTAATCAGTTTTTTCATTATATCACTGTAAAAAAAACTTTTTTGTGAAACTTGATTAATTTTATTTAAATTCCTTTCGTTGAAGAAAAATATATTTATGAAATAAGGATTATATTTCCTTTGAGATATAAGAGACTAAGATAGGATTCTTCTCGGTTAACTGTTAATTAAATTGTTCGACACATTTACAACAACTACAGATCTTGCGATTTTCTTTCTTTCCTTCTTTTTTTATATTTTATTTTACAATATTGATGAACAGCAGACTGCGATTTTAAGACAACCAATGCTCAACTCCGCAGCCTTGTAGTTTTAAACCCTATTCAGAAGACCAAGAAAATCCTGGAGCAAGTATTGAGAGAAATTAACTTTCGTGAAGGACTTTTTTTATGGACTAACCCTCATTTGCATAACATGGAGAGAAAAACCACGAAAAACTCCCACAGGCAGCCTTATGGCAAGGAGATTCTTACTTATGATCCAACTTCCGCAGAGGATATTTTTCGTCCTCACTGTTATTGGCTCGAGCCCGGTGCGGAATTCTTATCGCTCAGTCATCGCTGGGATTCAGACCCAGTTCACCAACGTTGAACAGCCGACTTTGAGTTTACAACTCAACTCTGTTGCTTTGTAATTTTGAACGCGATTCAGAAGACCAGGGAACTCCTGGAACAAGTATTGAGAAAAATTAGTCTTCGTGAAGGGCTTTTTTAAGGAACTAAACCTCATTTGCTTTACATGGAGAAAAAAAATCACGAAAAATTTCCACAGTTACCCTTACGGCAGGAAGATTCTAACTTATGATCCACACAACTTCCACAGAGGATATTTTTCGTCCACACTATTATCGGCGCGATCTGAGTATGGAATTCTTTTCGTCCGGCCATCGCCATAGCTGGTATTCAAACCCGGTTCACTTCAATGAGAGGTAAACGCTCTATCCCCTGAGCCACATGATCAAAGAGTTAGGAAAGGGGTATATGTTTTGCTCGTTTCATAGTGAACATTATTTCAAACATCAACATATTATGGTACAATCGGTTTATAATGGCCGTTGAGAATACTTATAACTCGTTCTTTATTATTTCTATGTAATTGCAATCTATTTCAGAAACAACGGTTAACAATGGCAGTATTTGTCGTTAAAAATATAGTGGATATAATTGAGAAAAGGTTTAAGCTCAATTATTGAATTGTAATCATTTAACATGACTCCTAATTTAAATGGCAACCTTTTTACTCAAAGTTTACATTTTTGGCTTGGTTTCTAATTTGAAGTAATGTTCTAAAATTAAAAAAAAATAAATAAAGTAAAAAAAAAGAAAAAAAAGTAAGTTGCTTGAGTCCAGTCTATTAATAAACATTATTCTACTTAGATTCAAGCAAATTAAACTTTTAATTAAATAATCCATAAAATTAGATTTATGTGGTGTTTTACGTAGAATGAAATATTTAGTAAACTGCATTTTGTACAATTATCTACCATTATGGATTATTGTCCAATAAATTATTTATATTGGTTAATTTGATGAAAAAAAGAAACACACAACTTCACTTCATTAGGAACACATTATCTCAATTCAGTTTTAAATGTAATCCAAGGCAAAAAAAAAAAAAAAAAAAAAAAAAAANAAAAAAAAAAAAAAAAGTAGAAAGGGGAAAAAAATAACTTTGAGAATGAGTTTTTCAACGAACCTAAAAAGATATCGATAATTTTCTGTTAGGCGGCTGAAAGGAAATTCAAATATTTTTCATTCATATAATTTATTTATTTTGAATTTATTTTGTTTTTAATTTTATTTTACGTGTCAAAGAATAAATAAAATAAAATATATTGAGAAATGGCGAATAACTGACAATGTTTGGCGAATTTCCGCTTGCACCTGACTGACCGAAAACATGTTACCTTTTTCTTCTTCACAATTTGAAAATGATTTAAGCCGCAAATATGAATACCCGTTACCGAAACTGATTACCAGTTTTTCGAACGGGGAAAAAAGGAACTGAACAATGTATCGATTCTGCACGAAATCGTACACAAAATCAAAAGCTATATACCGATACGATTAAAGAGGCAGAAAAAATTATCAATAGTTATTATTATATGTTTCCCTTCATATGGCTTTAATTTATTAGAATAAACAAAATATGTTTTTAAAAGTTCATCCAACTAGTAACTCTAGCCTGTTCTGTTAGACATACTGTTGCTCGAGTTCAAATCTTAGTAGCTAAAATTTACCAAAGTCAAGTAATTTTCTCCGGAACTCATCCTTTTGGAGGGGCCATAAAAACCTATTTCCCTATCCGTACCTATATTAATACTGTACAGTATTGATGGAGTTTTAATAAATGTCAATTATACTAATATAATACTTTGTACCTGTATTAGATATTAGATGTATTAGGCAATTAGGTAGATTAGTAGACTTCACCAATTAACATAATACCAGTAGCTCCTATTATTAAATTTTATTAAAATTGATTAACTATAATAATAGCAGGACGATATTTTACTTCTCTCCTAAGTAAATAGTTCATAAGAAATCAGATTTCAAGGAAGTCGTATATATTTAAAGTTCAATTTTTAAGGAACAGTTTGACCGATTTTGTTCACATTTAGTATTTTTTCGTAATAAAATTTGAAAATTATTCACCCAACAATTCAAAACTTTTTCGACTATCAAGAAATAAAATAACAAAAAGATATAAATAATTATTAGAAAATTATTTTATGGTTATGTCTTTGGATAAACGTATTTTAAAACTGTTCAAAAATTTTTGAAATACCTGTAATATTTCTTGAGATATAGTTAAATATGCAAAAAGTAAAATGTACCTTAAGTGGTCGAAACTGTTAACCGCTCTCTTGACTAAACTATTGAGACAATATTTACCAGATTGCGGTTTCCCCCTATATTTTAAGGATGAAGAAGACGAATCCGTCAAAAAAGAATATTTCATTCAGAGATAAAACGTTTCGTGTCTGTTTTCGTAATTTAAAATATTACCTGCACTAATTAGTATATTTGGCATCATCTCCTCCAGATTGAGTCGTTGCACGTGAAAATTCCATAATTTGATTCAATTTGTTCAGGATATTTCACTTATTTATTTCATTTTCTGCGCAATGGGTAGTCCTCAGAAATAAGTAAAAAGTAAATGAAATACAGTAATTTTGCTATAAGAAATCACACAACATCTTTTTTAAATACGGTAAAAAGAACAATGTTTATCTCATTCACAAATTTACTATTCCACTGTAAAATCAAATAATAACAGAGCTAATATTCGAAGCCTGATTAATTTTATTATTTATTAGGCCAATATAAAATAAAACAAACTATTTTTCGGATACTAAAATTGAATTTTTGTTTAGTATAAAACATTAATATCGATATTATAAATATTTTAATCGATGAAGTAAAAAGATTTTGAAAAAAAAACTAATCAAATTTATATATTTGCAGTTAAAATGTAATAAATTTTTCTTTTTTAAATACTATTTAGTTTTTTAAAAAACATAGAGTTTTTCAAAACTAAATAATATTTTAAAAAAAGGCATTGTGAAATTATTTAGCCGATCTTAAGTGTTTAATATGCTTTAATCCATATAAAACCTTACTCACCATAAGTCAAAATTAATCATGGGTTAAATATTTCTTTTTTTTTTGTTAGTTTTCAATTAAGCGCTTTACCAGATGGTGTATGACTCAGCCATTTTCTTATCACATCAGATTTAAACATTATCAATTTTTAATCTTGATCATGAATGAAATGACAAATCAAACTGAAAAGAGTGAAACAAGAATAACTAAAACTAATTAAAACTAGATACTCTAAAAGTTTGAGTCATTGGCGGGAAACACCCATATTTTTTTTCCTGAAACTGACTAATCCAGTATCACAATGAGATTTATTTTCAATCAGTTCTTTGTAGTTGCGTGTTAATGATATCATTACTTTATTTCCCTTTAATGAAAAGATAAAATGTGTATATGCATGAGATCAAAGTAACATTCTGGCCTAGTGTACTAATAATGGCGTCACAGGTGACGCAAATTCAGTCAGCCATGCTGTCCATAGCTCAAGCATCTGTTTGTCCACTTACGGATTAGGACTTCAGGGGTTTCTAGGGGAGAGGGCACATTCAATAGTGGTCTCGGCTTCATTATAAAGGGGAGTGGAGTGTTTTATAGCTATCCAAAGTAAAATGGTTGTCTTCAAATTTTCTGATATACTATTAAGTCAATTTCCCAAAAGAAAAAAAATAAATAAATAAATTAATAATTTACAACTTTTTTTTTAACTTTCTAATGAGAATATTCTAAGATAAAGAAGAATTTTTAATGTTTCACTGTAGAAAATATCCCGTAAGATTTCAATCATGTAGATGGGTTGTTGGGCAAAATCTTAAAAATCTACGAAGTAAATCAATTACCTTTGTAGTCTTTTTTACTATGCAAGAACAAGTTTTTCCTGTAAAAATTACGAAGAAAATTCGCATTCAGGCTAGTTTTTTTTTTTTTTTTTTTTTTTTTTTTTTTTTTTTTTTTTTTTTTTTTTTTTNTTTTTTTTTTTTTTTTTTTTTAACACAAATAACTCCATAGCCTTTTACCATATGGAAACAAGTTTTCATTGTGAAAGGTATGAAGTAATTCAGTACTCGTAGCAGATGTAAATATTTTATGTCGGTAAATCGAATCTACCAGTCATCGCTTAGATTAGAACATGGGTTCAATTCACTAAGAGGCGAATGCTCTGTCCTCTGAGAAA
Organism: Parasteatoda tepidariorum; assembly: GCF_043381705.1. Classification (NCBI taxonomy): domain Eukaryota; kingdom Metazoa; phylum Arthropoda; class Arachnida; order Araneae; family Theridiidae; genus Parasteatoda; species Parasteatoda tepidariorum. Next base: position 46,301,272 of record NC_092207.1, on the reverse strand, counting down.
CTGCGGCTTATTGAGAAGAAATTGTAATAGTGAGAATTTTGCTTCAATACTACAGAAATATGATAATGAAGTTGAATCACAGCTTTATTTATATGATGTTTAAAATAAGTAATTGCTAAAAATAAGAGCAGAAAACAACTGTAAACAAATTGCAGAAAAGGATAAGTTATATTAAGGAACGCAAAACTAAATGTTAAATTCTAGAATTTCAACTGTCCGTTTTAATCCGTAGGTGATTATGTTGAAAAACGGAGAAAAACCGTTTAGTCAACATTACGACTTTAAACCATTAAATATAAAGAGAAATTACGAAATACGACGGTTAATTTTTACAATATAGGATAGAAAGGTGACTTAAAATGTAAAAAATTTTCTTACAAAATTTTGAATGAAATTGCAAATATAAAAGTTAACTAATATTAGAAGAAAAAAAAATTTGATTTGTGCACTCGATTATAAAAATTTGATTAGGAATTTTCAACACAAATTAAAAAAATTCAAAAATTAAGTAGTCTTACGCTTCGCGGTAAAACTACATTTATTTACTTATTTATTTATGTTTTTACTTAAAATCAAACATCCGCTACTCTTTCAGAAAAACAATGAATAGTCATAATTTTTTAAAAACAAAGAATATTATTAATTTTTATAAAACTATGTCTTAGATTTAATTTTAATTTCACACTGGTGAAAAAGTAACACAATATTTTCAGCTAGAGTGAAATAAACATTAATACTGAAATCGATAGCCGTTTAGCAATGGCAAACAAGTGCTACTTTGGCTTAAAAAGCCAACTAAGAAGTAAATTTCTTAAACAAAAGACAAAAATTAACATATAAAGAACACTCCTACGGCCTGTGATCTTATATGGTAGTGAGTGCTGGACTCTTAGTAAAAAAGAGGAGAACAAATTGCTGATTTTTGAGAGAGGGATACTTAGAAGTAGATACTTGTAAGTTATAATTTTAAAACAATAGTTTTAGCAACTTCAAAAATAATAAAAAATTAGATTTAATACAACAATTTAATCATTTTTTTTATTCTAAAATATATTTTAATAATTAAATTAGCTAACATAGCATAATCTCTGTACTGTGTAATGTACGAGTAATGTATGATTGCATTTGATTTTTTTATTTTGGTTTCTAAATATTATTTTTATAACAATAATATAATGCATTTTTTGAATTATATTAGAAAACGAGATATTATCCGCAATAGCGCAGGAGTAAAGTTACTGATTTTTAACTATAAACAGCGTGGATTAATGCGTATATGTTGATGTCCAGTGCCGGTTTGAATTCAACATTCTGTGAAGTAGAGAAGATAGGTGAGCAATGCTGACCACAGTGCTACCATCTTGTCGTCGGTCACAAATTAAGGGAGCCCAAAACTCTATGAACCTCTGACTCTTCATTTTTACTTTATCATTTCTTATTTAGATCATAAAGTTTTGCTTATAAAATTTAATGAAGTTGTAAGTTTATTACTATTTAGAAATATTTACGTGGCCATAACATGATATTTAAAATACTTATAAAAAGGAATCATCCAAATAAAACAACTTTATTTTTTGCAACATTTATAGCTGTATTTCATAAAATATTTAGAAGTTACATGAATATGCATTATAATACAAATATTGTTTACAGTGATCTATTGACTTTCAATTAATTTTATAAATTTATGTATTTAAATGAAGAAGCAATTCGAAACGCTGATGTCATTTTTTAATATATACATTTAGTATAATAGTCTTTGCAAATAATATGGTTACAACTTAATCGCCAAAAAGGCCGTTAGAATTTAATTTAACCCTAGAACGGACACATTTTTGCCGTTAGAAAAATAAAGTTTGAAAATAGATTTTGATATTCGAACGGAAAACTGAACTGAAGAATTTTACACATTTGTATTCAATTGAAAATTTAACAATTGCATTGGTTGTTGAAAAAGGAATTAAAGTATATGTATTCGGTTTTTATGAAATGTGATAAAAAATTAAATAATTTATAAAATTTCTTTATAACAGGATTAAAATGATAAAAAAATATAATTCATGAAATTAAAGAAATTTTAAAACCTTGGAAATATGCCATGCCCATAATGTCAGCTCAATCATTACATAAAATGTTTCATCGCTGTTGTTTGATAAAACATATCAGTAATAAGTCAAGTTTTTATTATACTTTAATATAATCAGATCTTCAAGATTGTTTAACTTAAAAAAAAGGTGTAATATCATACGCGATTGCATCCATTTTTTCGAACTTAACAGTTTTAATTGTTCTTTACTATATTGAAGTCAACTTAAGCAGAAGAACTAATACTATATAGAGAGATAAAGTTATATTAGTAAACAATATATTATGCCCTAAGGCAAATAATACTTCTTTTTCTGCACTTTTTCTTTGACGACAAAGATAATTATAAAACTATGTCCCAAGTGCAAACAATCTAGATAGTTAGCGTGGGTGTTCAGTTATTTTCCCGAAAGTCGTAACTTTGGTGAAACTCTTAACCAACTGAAGCCAAAACTCAAAATAATAAAGCGAACTGAAGACGAAATCAACCACCAAACAATATGATATCCGCGAAATGAAAGCGAATTCCATAGTAACTGGAATTGAGGGATAAAATTTGTTAGGATCTAAAAGTTACATCCGACTTTGGTAGCAGCCAACCTCAAAATTAAACCCTCAAGCTACACAACTATCAGAAAATAAACGAAAACTGGAACAAAAGAACAACAAATAAGTAACAAAGATAATTTTTCGCCACCGACGTTACGCTGATGTCAATCAGTTTTCCAAGGAAAATTCAATTAGTGTGGAGGGGTACGAAATGTTCGAGACCCCTTCCGGGGACTAGCTAAAAATATTTTCGGTACCAGGGGTGAGAGGATCTCAATCGATTCATTCTCGTGCTTGCGATAAAACACCAATAATATTTGTTGGAGGGCACGTTTTTCGGGAAACTTATCCACTTCGCTGAAAAAGGAAGAATGTTTGAGAACGAGTTCTGAGAAAACAAATCCTTTAGATTCCGTGATGTATCCAAGTTTATCTCTGCTTCATTCAATTATGACTCAATGCTTCTCAAACATTTGTGAAGCGTGTGACTAAATTAAGAAATCGATCATATTTATGTATATTGAGAAACTGATTTATGCGATGGACCTGAAATTTGAAATGGAATAATTACGGCCGTTAGCGATTTTTGAGATGTTTCTGCTTTTAGGAAGACTGGGAAAATTCTTGCATATTGCGAGATTACAAAGAGGAAAAGTTAATTTTTTGGATTAAATGAAAGAAAATTTATTTAGGGAAATATTTTTTTACGATTTTTTTAGGGGGGGGGGCAAGTATTTCGGAGGTAAATTATTTACTTCTGTTAAATATAAATAATGTTTCAGAATGGGTTCTTAGAAAACAAATCCTTTACATGGGATGATGCATCCCAATTTATCGCTGCTTCATTCAATTATGAATCAATTCTTCTCAAACATTTGTGAAGCGTGTGACTAAGTTAAGAAATCGATCTTAATTATGTATATTGAGAAACTGATTTATGCGATGAATCTAAAATAGGAAATGGAATGTTTACAGTACTTAGCGATTTAAGCGATTATTATTATTATTTTTTTTACTTAATATACAGAGTGTAGTTCAAAAGTACTATCAGAAGGATGTTTTTCTTTTAAATATAATAACAATAAAAGATTTTTTCAGGTTTTTTTCTTATTTACATCGAAAAAAAATGAAACGTAAAACAATATTCAAGCATGCAATAACAGTAGAAAGACGCAAAATTAAAAATAATTATAATAATAACTCTTTTAATATTTTTATCCATGCTAGAAGCAAGAAACTTTTTCAATTAATTTAACTTTTTAAAGTGCTTTGAAATATTTAAAATTAATATTTCTTAATTACTACATAAAGAAATGAACATACAAAGTGAAATACCAGGGTTTTTCACCAATGGTGGATTGGAGCTGACACAACTTCAAATTGATATCAGCTTGCTTGGGAATTAAAGACGTTCAGTGTGCACTATTTATGCCATTAGTAAATATTGGAGCAGGAAATTGTGGAGCCTTAACATCTATGACTCCCGTTTCGAAAACGACTCCCTTCGGAAAAGCTCAACTTTTTTCAATTACAAATGAAAATTTATTTAATTCTATGAAAGAAAATACTTATTTTAAATGAGTTGTCAAATTACACACCTTCAAAAGTGACAATTAGAGCTTTTTACACTAAATGAAAATAAAATCATAATGGACGTAAATTTTAATTACAAATGATTTTTTTTTAATTCTATGGAATAAAATACTTATTTTGAATGAGTCGTCAAATGACTCAACTATAAAAGTGAAAAATAGAGCTGTCAATCCTAACAAGGGAAACTAGGGAAGTGTGACTTGCCAATTTTGAAATAAACTAGCGGGATGTATGCCTTATGAGGAATAATTTTAGGGGGTAACATTCGTTTCGGCCCATAGAAGGTCCCATGAGAAATAAAAAATAATTCAATATATAGAAAAATCGGTATTTTATTACTTCAGTGCAGACTATTAGTAATTGTAACTGTCTCATACTCCAATTAATTTGTAATTAATTGGATAATTAATTAATTTGCTAATTAATAAATTAATTAACATTCGTTTCGGTCCATAGAAGGTCCCGTGAGAGATAAAAAATAATTCAATATATATAAAAATCGGTATTTTATTACTACAATGCAGACTATTAGTTATTGTAATTGTCTCATAATCCAATTAATTTGTAATTAATTGGATAACTAACTAATTTTTCTAATTAATAAATCAATCAGTAAATTAATTAATTATTAATTAATTATTAGTTGATTTGCAATTACATACTCCAATTAATTTGGAAAGTTCTTTGAAAATAAATTTAAAAAGATTTGATGAAAGTATCAACAAAATTAATTGGAGTATGAGACAATTACAATAACTAATAGTCAGCGTTGAAGTAATAAAATACCGATTTTCCTATATATTGAATTATTTTTTATCTCTCACAGGACCTTCTATGGGCCGAAACGAATGCTGCCCCCTAAAATTATTACTCATAAGGCATACATCCCACTAGTTTATTTCAAAATTGGCGAGTCACACTTCCCTAGTTTCTCTTGTAAGTGGGGAAAAATCATAACGGAGGCTATTTTCATTGCTTGTAAAAATACATAATCTCATAATATGTCTTTACAAAATGAAGGTATTTTGAAAATAAATATCAAAAAATAAGTTACATAAATTAAGTTACATTTTCGTGGATTACTCAAAACCACTCAACTCAATTATAAAACCCTTATCGGTTACGTAAACTATAATTATTATAAGCAATGTGTCAAAAAGTGACGTGAATTACTTAAAACTGTACTAGTTGCACAACAAGTAAGAGAGAAATATAGTTTCGAGAAAATTTTGTTTAAAATTTTGTGATCAATAATCCATATAAATATATCAAATTTTGCAACTAACTATAATACATCAGTACAAGGTCCATAAGATGCTTCTTCTTCATCAAAGTTGGCAGTTTTAAGAGCCCTATTTCTTGTCCATTTACTCTGAGGAGACGCCTCATGTGTTTACATACCGTATATGTTGGTTTTATTAAACTGAATTTTTTTTTTATTTACTAGAAATGTTAATATCATACAGAAGGGTAAATTTTCCAGAATTTTTTTCTCCATGTAATATCTAATAGAAAATCTATTGGTAGAAAATTATCCCATTAAATTCTATTTTACTTTGAATTATTTGAAACGCATTATTTATAGCTATACCCTACACTGTAAAAATTTTGGTGTATAGTTGCAACCGTTTTTAGTGTATAATTTAACTAAACTTTTTTTAAATGCATGTAGACATATTTTTTATTTACTTTTTTCCCGTTTTCTTCTATTTATTTATTTTCAGATCGTTAGTTGGTTTGTTTACTGACAACGCATATTTTCATGAGTGACAATGAATATATGGCTTCATTGCAAAAATATTTTATTTAAAAAACAAACATATTTTATTTTTATATTCGTACTAATTCTTTTAAAGAATTGTTCTTTTGCTAATTTTAATGACATTTTTTTCCATGGAAACTACATTTCTGTAATTAATAATGTGCTTGGCTTACCTCAATACCAAAAATAGTGGCAACTATGCTACAGCATTTTTTACAGTGTAGAAATTAAGAAAATATTTACTTAGCAAGCTTTAAGAGGAGCAGAACTTTAATCGATTTTTATAAAACCGTTTTTATGACAAGTGTGGGAAAGAGAAAGTGTCACGATCGCTATAAAAGTAAAACCTTTATCCTCAAAACGTTGACATGGGAAAAGCAATGTAGCAAACAGAAAATGGGAATAATAGTACCAAGTACTGGTGTAAAGTTTTAAGAACCAGGAAGAAATTTCAAGCCCGATGCAGAAACATTTGTGCGTCCTACTAAATGTTCCAAAGAGAAAAACTCATCCAAGTGGTTAGGACAACAAAAATTTTGTTCTTACGAATTAAACCGCCCGTGTCCGATTGCTTTTCCGAACTAAGTTGCCAAAAAGACGGTTTTCCTTGTCAAAACAATTGCGTTGCATTTTCGCCAAGGGGATTTTAGCATTATTTTCGCTTGTAAAACTATGATATTTAATTTCAAATTGAACACATACCTTGGAGTATTAAAATTAACGAAATAGATTTAAATAAAATAATGCTTCACCACATAAAATCTTTTTCTAAAAATAAGACCAAATGGATCGTTTACACGTGCGTGCTTAAGCTAAAATAGAACACTACTCAGAGGTGGTTGGCATTACATGCATGTTTCTAAGAGAACAGTTGTTTAATATTTTACAACGTTCCTAAGAACAACCGCTTTAAGCAATATTGAATTCGTCGGACCATTGCACTTTTAAGTTGTATAAAGAAAATTTACTTAATTCATTTATTTTTTTTTTAATTTCTATTGATCATAAAAACTTTTCAAATTTATTGTGTACACACACACACACACACACACATATACTAAATTACCAGCNNNTATATATATATATATTATTTTGTTCATTATTTTTATTATTTTGTCAACTTCAACTGGGTTTCTGGATGGCTGTTTGAGTAAAATAAATAAGTAAAGGGAAAAAAAAATAAAAAGTATTTAAATCGATCAGCATTAATTCTCTATGGTGTTAAGAAAAATATCAATGGTTTGTACTTTATCACATGTATGATATTTTTGGTAATCACATGCTATTTCAGTTCCCATGGAAATTTTTATTAAAAGCAAGGTTCTGAAATAAATTCCTTTACATGCAGCATGATATACTTATGTGAACTGAAAGAGCTTTCTTAAACTTATTGGAACATTTACCGCATATCATGGTCTTGATATTATTTAAACTTTTTATCCGCGTCTTACATAATTCAGATAAAATATTTAACAGTTGTATTCTTATATAACTCTGACTAATGACCACTACTAGAGATGTGTATTTTCGGTTTCTTAAATGTAAGCACAGATCTCTAGTAGTGCTCTTTGTAAGCATTTTACGAAAGAAAAAATTTAAAAATATTCAAAAATGCAAAAGCCTTATATTTTTTAATTCTTTGAAAAAATTAGCAACATTATTAATATTTGAAATTTACTTATTGATAAAAATAAAGTGTGCTTTATTGATAAAAGTAAAGTTAAAATAATGTATCTTATATATTTCCAACAAAAAAAATTCATTTTACTTCTATTATAAGAAATGTCTAATAGAGCTTGAATATTAAGGCAATAACATCGAATAAAATATATACCATTCGCGGATTAAAGAAAATAACTTACTTTCTACAATGCTTTTGAGTGAGTTGGGTATTATATATTCAACTATTCTATGTGATTAAATTTAATTTATTATGGCAAGATTTGTGTCGAGAATTTTCAGATTTATTTGTAAGAATCTGCAAATAGAATTATTTTGTGCCGATTAAATTCAGTTCAACTACAATATAATTTTCAAGATATTCTTTTTTATACATAAATCTGCACTGCTTTGTAATATACATACACATCATCAGTTTCAATATTTCATTAAGAAAAACACTTATGGTGTTGTAAGCATTGAGTCTGCTTTGTTTGTGAAAGAAAATTGTATTTTACAATTTAAGTCCTTACATTTCTTTTGTTTGAAGATTAATACATTTCTAGAAGTAAATTTGAAAAGTGCATAGATCAGAAAATTATTGCAAGACTGCGACATTAAAAAATATATTTCAGAGAATTTTTTTTTGTTGTTATTTTAAAGTTATTTCTTATGTATAAATATTGCATTCTTATAAGAGACAGAGTATTTTTAATATAACATAACATAAAGTCATCTATACAATTAAAAATATAAGCACATAATGTCTAATAAATTAGGTTCTTTTAGCTTAACTAGGTCACTATTCAACCGAAGTAAAGACTATAACTCTATAAATTAGGTCTCTTGTTCCCAGGCGAACTTGTACTCAAGCGTATTGTACTTCCAGCGATGATTGTTAAACTTATATCATACAGTTTGAGACTCGGAAGATGAGATGTACGTAGAAATCAAATTTAAGTAGTTAAATAAAATGGTTTAGGACATTTAAAACACGGTGACTCTTGGATTTTAGATCTCTTCCTGGTACAAGCAGGATACAAAGTGACCATAAACTATTAAAATACAGTTGAAAGAAAACTATTTTAACTTTTTTAATTGTATTTGAATAATTTTTTTCTGTATGATTTTACAGTATTTATTAATACCAATTGATTGATTACAGTGGGGAGCAAACTTTTTGCTGGAGTTATACAGTTACTTTATCTTGCCTAGTTCAGGTTTTTCCTGAATCTGAAATTAGTTTTACTTCTCTAAAAATGCAGTTTTTTAAAATGACATTTTCAGTCTAAGACTTTCAAAATGTATAAATTTGAAAACGTAATTGCAAAACAGAAAATCGCGTAATTGCTGTGACTAACTATTAGGGCCCTAATAGTTAGTCATGGACCTTAACTCCCGGGTGTTAAGGTCCATCATCTTGGTTAAAACTGCTTAGGAACCCATACTCTGAAATGTCCCCATACGCGGCTAGAGGCGCTTCTCTATTATGACCTGTTCAAAATCAGTTCATTATAGGGAAGCACCCCTAGTGGCGCATGGGTATTCCTGGGTATGAGTTCCTAGGCAATTTTAATGAAAAACAAACAAAATGCCCTACAATACCATAATTCCCTGTCATGTATTACGTTTTTAAACTTGTACTTTTCAACAAAATATAGATTAAGAATGTCATTTTGAAACAAAAAGCTAGTTTGGAGAGAAAAACCATTTGCTGATTTGAAATCAGTGATGCGAAGGTATCTAAGATCTGTGAATAAAATAGAATGCAATAGAAAAAAAATTTCCACAGCGTTATTTACTTTTTACTCAAAATTGAAGAAGAATTTTAGTTTGTAAGGAATAATTCAATAAAAATTAATTTGAAAACAGAATCAATGCAGTTTTAAATAGATTGTTTAATAAAGAAGATGTATTACTTCCTGTTCCTTATAAAATAACGAAGAAAACCTCGAACAAATTAATAAACATTCAATTTGGTTACGATTTAAACACAAATGAATCAAACTTTTATGAACCGTTCAACTATATCAATCATGAATAAAGAGCTTTGACAAACAGTTAGGTGATGTTTTCCTATACCATCACTAGACCACATCCCAGGTGCGAATGACAGACTTGTTCTAGGCCATCTGGTATCCTTTCGAGGCAGGGGATGATCCTCGATGCAACGTTTGCGCGCAAATGCGGAAAATTCCGCTGACACTTCGTAATGCAGTATTCCTGAACGACAGGAGTAAAGGCTTTCGAGTTCCTGTTTTAGTCGACAGCTCAAGAATCCAGGAAAATAAGGGAAGAGATAAGATGTCGCGTTTCAAATGTCTCCAAAGTGTCCGTTCGTTGTAGCGGATATCCACATTTAACGAACCGAATTGTAGAACTTTATTCTACACAATTTGTGGACACATTCGCATTTCTTGTTTCGAAACTCCCTTTGATAAATGTTCATAGTAATTTCCGCTTTAATTTACCCCAGTTACATGGATAATAAGGCATCGCACAGAACTTTAAACAGAATAACGAGTTATGCTTTAGAATATTTAAAATTAAATTATAATTCTTTGTGAGTAAATGTCTACCATCAACAACCAAAAGCATATTAAGAGATTCCAGTCATGTTTGCTCTCTGCCACACGGCAAGGCATCATACTAATCTTACAAAATCGAACAATTTTGTTCACCAAATTTATTTGACTTTGGAGTTATATAAAACTCAAAATATTATTATAATAAATTGTGTTTAACTACGAAAGCCTCTTTATCTTCTTTAAATCTTGAAAATTAATAAAATGTTTCTTCTTCATCCTGCAATTTATTTACCTCCAATTAAAGTTTATTACTGCCAGTTTGACAAGTACACTGAAAAAACGTTTCATGTATGTATGGATCCGAAAACCAAAAATGGTGGCACCTACTTTACGCCAATGTGGTGTTCCACTGAAACCAAAAACCAATGATACTTCCTAGTACAAGGAAACATACAATGTGTTCCTTTACACTTCTTGGTGTGAAGTAGCCACCACTAACCAGCATGTTTCTTATTTATTAACACTAAAATTTATAATTACAGTTTGCGCACGTAAGAATCAAGTAAAGTTGTTTTTAAGAGACAATATCAAGTAGGCATCAGTAATTTTGGTTCCATAAATACACGAATTGCTAAAATAAAATGAGTTAGCAATTAAACACATGCGACGATATGAGACGTGACATTCTGAAGAATTCAAACTAGTCTCAGTAATGCAGGGGAGGTTAGAAATTATACATTATAAGACTGTTTTACGCATCATAAAGACTTAAAATATAAAATATAAATATTCTTATTACACAAACTAAGAACATTCATATATGAATGATGAACTTTAGTTTTTGTAATTGAAACGCAACACTGAAGACAACTACAATTAAATGACAACTCGTTATCGATTGTAAATAATTACAATCGATTCCCAAATCGTAATTACAATGCAGTTTTCTGAAGCAAAAGTATTTAAAATTGGTATAAAGAGAGGGATCTTGGTGTAAACTTTTAACATTTTCGGGAGTTAGAATTTTCACCCTTTTCGACTTATATACGAAATCTTGATTTGATGTTAACTTGGAAAGAAAAACGTTCCTTCACACCACTTTTAGAGCTGTTCGACATGAAATTTGGAGAAATATTAACCCTCGGTTTTTACAATGTCAGTACAAGCTAAAGACAACCGCAAAGGTTTAAGCAAGTAAATGCAGTTTGAACAGATGTAAGGAAAGTTAGAATAATAAAAATTAGAACGTAAAATATTAGAGTATTTCATCATTTAATGCTTTTTTTCATTACTTACTATTTAGTTTGTTATTCAGAAAAACTAAACAACTTTTGAGTATTCCAGCAAAATATTATTTATAGAAAATCGCGCATTGCACAATCATTGAATTAATTTTCAATAACACAGTTTCATTAAGATATTGAGGCGAAGGAGAGTGAAGAGGTGAAAGTAAGCGTTTCACAAAGATATTGAAGCCTCAAAAAATGGAAAAATAAAACGTACTAAGTGTTGTATTTACTTTATTTGGTCTTAAAAACCCAGTTAATTTTTTTCTTTATCTTATAATGAGACAAATAATTAGCATGTTAAAATTGCAGAAGAAAAAACGTAAAGATAGAAAGTAATTCGCGAAATTACATTTTGAAATGAAAAAGGAAAACAATTTTACTCCCTTATTATTTTGCGCAACATTTGTGAAATAGACATTATTATAACTTTAGAATCTCTGTACTTTTCGCTTTCCAAAACTAATTTTGTTTAAACTCTAATTACTTACAGAGTTATAACAGTTTTTGTACAAGCTGATCAAAGTGGATTGAAAGCATTCAAATGCGAATATCTCAAAATCAAATTTTTCACAATTTACACCAACTTAAGCAAAATATATCATGTTGTTTTCAAAATGATTGTCTACCACTTTTTCATGAGTGTTTATAATTATAGAAAACATGTTTTGAACTATGGACTAAGAGAAAAAAGTAGAATTTCATTTTTATGCATGTCTCCGCAATGCAAAAGTGCGGAAATTTTTAAAAATGTGCTGTTCCGAATTGCATTAATACCTAACTCAGTAGTATATTTATTTGCTTTCAAGATGATAGCTTAAAACATAGTTGACAACTCTCTAATTAATTTTCGTTTTAGGCCGTAGAAATTTTTGACAGTGTTTTGCGCAAATACAAAAAGAATTGCGTATTTCCACCTAAACAAAAAAAAATTAAAAGCTTCTGTGCATAATAAAACAAATAAACTAGTCTTTTTTTTAAGAAAAATTATATCAATATTTAAAAAAAAACAGTTGCCGAAACTAGTTTGATACCTTAATGTTCAAAATCATCTATTGTTTTCTTTTCATACACAAAAATCTTCTGTTTCCCCTTTTCTGTTTTGAATATTACTTAAATTGTTTAAAAAATGCACTTATGGAATAATATTAAATACATACTATAGAGCCCATAGCTCAGAATAAAAACCTACTTCTGCAGTTGTTTTAGGCTTACTTAGCGATTCGAACTCTCCCTTTATTCACTCATTAGAAAAAAATTACTTTAGTCTGAAGTTGTAATCATTTTGGTACTCTTTCAAAATTGAAGTTTGGAAATATACTACTTATATATTTTGAGAAACCTTTCATTTCTAAACATTTTATTCAATTTATATGCATTAAGATTTGATTTATATGCATTTCAATGCTACATCGAAGTTACATTTGAAACAAATACTTGGTAAAATTTACGCAAAGAAACAATTAAAAATTTCAGTATTGAGCAGTCACGCAGTTTTAAGTCCCATATTTGAGCATACATTTATAAAATACGTAAACTCCCCCCCCCCCAAAAAAAAATGAGAAAATAAAAAGAAATCAAAGAAGGTTGATCTCTGTTGATAAAACACATCTCTCCCAATAATGAACCATCAATAAAATAAATATATTGCTTTAATTCTTAACTGAACTTGCGTAACACAAAAGTATAGTTCGAAAAAAATTGATGAACAGTTTGTTTTCTGCATTGTTCACCTTTTATCTCTTATTTCTGCCCGATATATGGCTGAATTTGTTTCAGCTTTACGTTGCCAAAAAAATTACTTTACGAAAGTATTTTTATTTATTTAAAAAATTTTAATCATACACGCTTAAGTGCTCATGCGTAAGAGTTTCCACTTGCTTGATGATGAGTACCTTTGCGTGAGTATTCGTACTTTAAGGTTTGAGATTTGCCCAGAGTTATAAAAGCTTTGTTGCAAATGCGAAAGATGAAAATGTGCAATTTTTTGAACGATAAAAGCATTATTACAATGCATAATTCCATTCTCTACTTCCTCCATTCGCTCACTGATTACTTTTATGTTTAGCCTATTATTTAGTATTATTTTTAAAATAAGGATCTGAAAATATACTACGTATGTTGCGAAACCTTTGATTTATAATATATATTATTCAATTTATATTTATGTTAAGATTATCGGAGAACAGGGCTATTTGAAAACTGCTGACTTAATTTTTTTCGCTGATTGTTATGAGACTTGAAGGCGCATTGCAAAGTGAGGTAAGCAGTTTTCAAAATCACGATTTCTGAATAAGCCAACTTCTTACATATTATGATTCGAATTGTATGCATTTCAATGATAGTAGGAAATTGCACTTGAATTTTTCTATATTCACAGCTATAAATTTCTGTGTTAGAGGAAGCACCATTTTGTAAATCTTTATTACTTTAACACTAAAATAATTATAAGCTTAATTCACTACATAATTCAAAAAATGAATAGAAAAGGTTAAGAAAATGGAAAAAAAGCTAGGTTGCTAATCTTCGAAGGTGAAGAGCATTTTTTTCCTGCTTTAATTATAAAGTTACGAGAAAGTCGGGAAAATCGCATTGTTAGGGTTTCTTTTTTTTTTAGAAAAATTTCGTGCATAAAATTGCTCAAATTTTTATTTACATGATAAAATATCCCTTTATCTTTAAACAATAAAATAATTTAATGCAAAAAAACTTTATTTTAAAGAGTAAATTAATTATTTTTGGAAGTATGATGAATCTCAGTTCCACTGCAATTTTAAATATTTATTTCTCTCAATATATCAGAATATTCTGATTGTTCAAATTATAATTAAGCTAGAATGTTAACTATATGTTATCAATATCAATTATTCAAAGCTAAAATAATCTTTAAAAAACATAGAAAATTATTAACTTTTAAAATTAAAATGAATAAAATCTAATTATATCGTTAAATTCCTTATTTAAAAAAAAAACAGAAATATAAATAATTTATATTCAACATTTAAAAAATTGTTTATTCTTCATTTTGTTTCACATAATAAGCTCTTTATGTTCTTAAACATCTTTTAAGGAATAAGGAATAAATATTTAAACGACCTAAGTATTCTTAAGGCAATTTTCTTAGGAATTCTAGCTTTTTTATGATAGTGAAGATTTCTTTATTTGTACTTATAATGAAGAAATTTTTAAAAAAATGAAAAATATAAAGATAAAAATAATTTCAAGAAATCTGAAGCTCTTACTTATAAAAAGTGATACATTTGGAAGGCAAATATTCCCATAAAAAAAAGGGGGCATTCGAAAAAATAAAATATCGCATAATATGTAAGCATTTCTACTTCAAAACTCGAGACAGAGAAGAGTCGTCCCGTAACTGTAATCGTGATAAATTGTCACGTAGTTGCGACACACGCACCATTTCTTGCGGAGTGCTTAATTACTTACAAGACCCTCAGCCACTTCTGGCAAATGAATACAATTACAACTCATTAGATAGTACAGCCAAGGATAGTTCCCAACTCGAATTTTGAGAGCGAGAAAGACCCTTAATGTTTCTCGCAATGATTGTGCCTAATTAGGTTTAAGAATGCCTGTTTGAATAATTAAAATACGGACTTTTCTCTCGTCTAAAAGGTGCGTGTGTAGTAGGCATGTCTTTTGTAAGGAACTACTCTTCATGATGAATGGTACTAGTCTTTACCGCTTACAATTTAAATCCCAACAGAGCGCAGAAATGTTTTAAAAGTCTCATTTATTAAGAAAAGCAACTCTCTTTATATTAATCTTTATCATGCTCTGTTACTTTAAATTTTTTTCCCGTTGTTGTTTTTTGCTACCTTGAAAGAATGATTCCCCTATTTACAATTCCTTAAATTCAATTTAAGATTGCAGATTGTAATGCTATCTTCCCCAGAATAATATATGTTGTCAGTTGTATCTTTCAGAAACTTTTTTGTTACTAATATTATTTTTAAAGGGAATTTCGCTAAAATAAAAAACGAGTTAAATGAAATAAATCGTTTACTTTAACTTGCTTCAGTCCATGCAATGAAACAGATGTAATCAATTTTGAAATTTTATTTTCTTGTTGATTATGCAATTGCAACACGATGTTACATCTCAATAAAAAAAGTTAATTCAGTTTTTGAGTTTTTTTTCTTTATATCACTGATCTGCATCTAGTACATTGAGAAAAATTCAGGATAAAATTAGGGAAAAAAGTATTAGCTCTCAGGGTGCCGATGCATTTTATCACAAAATCCATTTTTAACGGAACATGTTACTCATCAAAAAAATCTGATATACCGTAATTTTTATAGTAATAATTACCGTAAAATCACATTTTAATTAAGAAATATTACTACAAATATTATGGAAAAATATATTAAAATAAAAATAAATTTATGGTAAAACAAACTTTAGAGATGATGATGCACCCAAAGTGCCCATACTTTATACCGTAATTTGATCCAGAATTTTTTACAATCAGCTGTCAGTTATTAGATTATGTTATTGTGATTTTGAAGTTTATTTTGTACAATTTCAATTTAATTGCTATATTAGCTGAAACTTAAAATAAGAAAACCAATTCAAATGCTGTTGTCGTGGAATAATTCTAATGTTGTTGTTTTTCAGTTTTGTTGGAATGAGAAAATTTCGACGTCAAAATATTGAGCACATTCCATTATAAAAACGCTCCCTTTTTACAATTTTGTTAGAATAGGAAGTTTTTGATGTCAAAATATTGAGCACATTTTATTATGAAAGCATTCACTTTTTTCAGTTTTGTTCAAATATGAAATTTTAGACTTCAAAATATTGAGCACGTTTCATTATAACAGCATCCACTATTGATCTGATTTATGCAATTGCATGGCAACTGCTATCTTACCTATTGTGATGCCATACCAGGCAGATTTATATTATCTGCAGAAAAATAGCACACTTCTATGTGAACCTCCAGATTGGAAGTTGATTTATGCTGTGTATATGTGTCGTATATTTTGATAAGCTTATAAAAAATTAGTTTTTCAACTCTTAAAGCTTATTAAGTAAGCAGCTCTTATCTTCAAGTTGGGATGAAGCTAACATCTCTATTTTTGTCGTTTTAATTGTAAAGAACTACAGAAATCTAAAAACATAACATTTCAATCCCTGTCTTAAAAGAAATTTTTATTTTATTCATTTTCAATTCTTTAGTTTTTATAAATACATTTTAAAAACACTGGTGCTTAATAAAACGAATTTGAATAACCAATTGTATCTGATACTAACCTCTTCATTAAGAATTTTTCAATTAATCAGAAATATTTCTTTATTTAGATACATAGTATGCTATTATTTTTCAAAAATTTCAGGAATAGATTGCTTAATCAAATTATGGGAGATCCAGATAGAAACTGGAAAAGAACGGAAGACACTCTTAAAACCAGAAAAGGTTTTAAAAGCATAACTGATCATCATAGATGGAATAACTACGAGGCTCAGTTGAGCTAAATGTTGAAGCTTTAACTAGATGCTATCCTAAAAAAAATTTAATTTGCTCAAACATTTTTCAAAACCGAGTGTGATGGTCTAATGAAAACTGAAAATAAAAATAGCTAAAATACAGATTGCATTAATTAAACAAAAAAATATATAAAAAACAATACTAAGAGGCTTGACCATCAAATGAAACAAAAAGCTTGATGCTCTGATTATTTTCAACCAACTTATTTAAAAATTAAAAGTTGATGCGTAGCACATTGGATGCAAATTTCGAACAGGTTTCACCAGAAATGAAATTTTTCTATTTTCCCTCGAAACACTGTACGTAATAATAGGTTTTTTTAGCTACAAAACAATACTCATGATATCTTCCAAGGTATTATTTTATTTTGTGACTGAATTAA
The DNA here is from genome assembly GCF_043381705.1 of Parasteatoda tepidariorum. Classification (NCBI taxonomy): domain Eukaryota; kingdom Metazoa; phylum Arthropoda; class Arachnida; order Araneae; family Theridiidae; genus Parasteatoda; species Parasteatoda tepidariorum. The sequence goes on along the minus strand of NC_092207.1, from coordinate 46,283,919 downwards.
AGTCACCAAGAACTTTATTTACTTATTTAAACGTAAAAAGACTCTAATTGAGTCTACCCTCAACACAATCGAAGCTAAAAAAAAACAAATATTTTCCTTATTCTGCTTTTTCCTACTATCATTATGCATAATAATGACTGATTTTCAATAAAATAACATTGTTTTTCTTTATTTATGTTTTATTCCGCATTTTTCATTTAACAGAATCATTAAATCTAACAGAAACCACGAATAAAAATTCTTTGCTAGTAAAACTGCTACAGAAAATTTTAATCAAATGCAACATCATATCTCAAAATAACCAATTTAATACATTTTGAAAATAGTGTAAAAAGACATATATTTGAATGAAACCAAATTTGTGTAAGAAATCGTTGAACCAAATAAAATTATACATATATAAAAACTGAAATAAATGAGCCCGAAATATTTAAATCATTTCAGGAATGTTATGGATATGCTAATGATGAAATGACTTATTGTTAGATGGATTTTTTTTTATTTGACTTCAATTTTCTTAAAATTTAATAAAAGTTAAAAAATAAGAAAAAAAACAGGGTTTCAAACCATATTCTCTTTTGCGACTTAGAAATTATAATATAAAGACCATGTCGAACAAAAAATATTTCTACTTAAATATTTACGGTGGATGCTTGAAAATAATGAACAATTTAACCATCGTTCTTCTAACAAAATCTGATTCATGTCTTTGCACTCAATTCAATATTCGTCTTCTTTGGAAGAATAAAGAAGAGAATTAAAAAAAAAGTTTTTCTGCATGCTTCTTAAGAATCAGAGTCAAACTTATAAACTTTTTCCTTTTTAAATGATCAAAGGCAAAAGATTTGAAGAATAAAGCATTATCTTCCCCCTTAAAAGAAAGGAATGAAATTTCCCTAACAATTCAAAAGGATATGTTTCGTTTGGAAGCTCAAGTAAAAGTTTATTGGCTTATTTTACGTTTTTTGAAGTCCGTGTCTACCGATATTCTTCAACCCCTGTTCTCCCTTACTCCTTCAAAGAACTTAAAAACTTTTTTCGAAGTCCTATTATTTTCCCTTTCCTTTTTTGCATGCTTTGTTCTGCAAGGGAATGTCTTATAACCCGAGAAAAAGCAGATTGGAATAAATAAAGTCAAACAAAACAAAAGAAAAATACGAGAATTAAATTGTTTTGATTCCAATGATAAGATAACTATTACTAAAGCAACCCTACAGTTACTTTTCATGAACTAAATGGTCAATATAAGTTTTATTTAATGTTAGTTTCATGCATTCATCATAATTATTTCTGAAATATTGTTAAATAATTACCACAATAATCATAACTATCAACACACTAGTATCATATGGTGCCAATAGAAGAGAGGCACTAAGTTTAGGGTGTAAATTCTAAGAAGTTACTTAAAACTATCTTATCAGTAATAAGATAACTATTACTAAAGCAACAATACAATTGCTTTTCATAAACTAAATGGTCGATATAAGTTTTATTTAATGCTAGTTTCATATATTCATGATAATTATTTCTGAAATATTGTTAAATAATTACCACAATAATCATAACTATCAACACACTAGTATCATATGGTGCCAATAGAAGAGAGATACAAAGTTTAGGATGCAAATTCTAAGAAGAAACCTAAGACTCGTGACTAAATGCGAATTTTCATTAAATTATTCTATGACATAGAATTCTTTCTGAAAAATGCCTTTGCATGCTTAGGTCATTCTAAACGAATTAGAGAAAATAAGTTTCCCAGACCTTTTAAAAGATAAAATATTGTAACCAAACTTGATACTACCTTCTGTAGAGTCGGTGGCTCCGTGATAAAGCAGCGGGTTACAGACCCAATGACTGAGAGTTCGAATCTCGTGAATGTCAAGTTAGCAAAAAGTAAAATTTTGTACCGAAATGCATTATAATTTTCTTTTATTCTTTCGGTTATGTTTACGTCGTTAACTATTCAATTGATAGGATTTTAGGATTCTGGAATGCTCTGTTCGAAAAAATTCAATAGTTATATACAAGCTCATGTAACATTCAGCTCAGTTGAATAAAATCTCAAGTTAAGAATAGCAGTTGTTGTGTTCACCTTTAGCAATACCACACGTTTATACTTGTAAGGTACACTTATTTACTCATTTTAGTTAGTTTAGTTTACTTTTTCACGATCATTGGTTGCAAAAGTTTTGCACTGATATGATTTATTGTAGTTCCTTAAAATAAATTAAATTACTAAATGTAATTTAAGATTAGGTATTGATAAACTTAAATTGTGCAGGACTTTTTGAGAGAATCAAATATTCAAGGGTTTTAAGGAAATGAGAAACCATGGAAAAAAGGCCATTAAATACCTATCATCAATCAATATGGGAGTCAAAATTGCCTAAGTATTATAAACTCATGTTTGTGAAAATTGCAACACCATGAAGGACTTACGCGAGTGAGCTGAAATTTTGAGGAAATGCAAAGTAGAGCATAATATGCAAATGATTAGAATTTCAGACCCGTAGTTCATGCGTATGCTGAGCAGCGCCCTCTGAATGGCGGATGGATCCGAATAAATAGACGGCTGTAACGAGGCGTGTATGGTTATCGGTGGTTATCTGCTAGTGGTAAATGTTTGCTCAGACGTTACTTATGCCTCTTCGACGAAAGAGAGCGAGATTTCAACAACTTATGGAGTTTGAAAGGGGGAGAATCATCGGCCTTCGTGAAGCTGGATTGTCTCATCGTGCAGTAGCCGCTCGTGTGCAGCGTAACAGCAGCACAGTGATACTTGTTTGGAAGCGGTGGACGGACGAGTGTCAGACAACTCGGAAATCCGGGAGTGGACCCCGAAGTGTTACGTCAGTTCGCGATGATAGACACCTGGTCCGCATGGCGCTGACAGACCGTACGGCTCCCTCTAGACAACTGGCAGCACAGTGGTCCATAGCTACAGGTGCTTCATTGTGTGCTTCATCAATTCGTAGACGTCAATTGCAGCGTGGACTGCGCGCAAGGACTCCTTTATACAGGATCACCCTCACGCTGAACCATAGCCGCCTGCGGCTACAATGGGCCAATCAGCATAAGGACTGGCGTGCGGATTGGCAGCATATCGTGTTTTCTGACGAATCCCGCTTTAATTTGTGGTACCATAATGGCCGCATTCGTGCCAGACGCTATGCCTGTGAACGCCACCTTCCGGACAGCATTATCGAACGCCATCATGGACAAACATCCGGAGTTATGGTCTGGGGTGCCATAGCATATCATGGACGATCTCAATTGCTACGAATTGTGGGTAATCTGAACAACAGCCGGTTCACCAGTGAAGTTTTATAGCCCCAAGCTGTTCCCTTCCTTCAAGCCTTGCCAGGCGCTGTATTTCAACAAGACAATGCTAGCCCTCATATTTCTAGGACTGTTCAATCCCTACTTGCATTGCGGCAGGTACAGCTTCTTCCATGGCCTGTGTATTCCCCAGATAAGTCACGGATTGAACATGTGTGTCATTTCGTTGGTCGGTGCCTCGCTCGTGATCCTCGTCCTGTTGCTTCTACAGACGAACTTTGGGTACGCATACAAACTATATGGAATGTTCTTCCTCAGAGAGACATTCAAAATTTACTTGACTCCATACCACGTCGTGTAGCAGCGCTTATTGTGGTGCGTGGTGGCTACACAAAATTCTGATTTCGATCTCTTGTTATTGTTTGTTTGCTTCGAAAGTTTAATAATTTATTTGTACTACTACCACTCAACCGTGTAGTAAATTTCATTCTATTATGACGATTCCTTCATGGTGTTGCAATTTTCACAGACAGGAGTTTAAGTACTAAAAGAAATGTCTACAAAACTCTGATTAGATAAATCGCTTTGTATGGTTGGAGAGCGGAAGATGTATGGTTGGCGAGCAAAAGATAGAGAAAGCAACTCTTCCCCAGGCCCACACGGTCCAAGTTCATGCGTTATAAGGAATACGTATACGTATTAATACGAAGCGAATACAGGAGTACCGTAATGAGATCTCATCTATGCGCTCTTGGTCCACTAATGCCAGAAAGGCACGTTCCATACAAAATACCGGGATCTGTGATAGTTGAAACCCGTGATAGTGGTCTTGAAGGGATTAATTCATTCGCTGAAGATATGATCACACAAATTTGTCTATTTACTATTAATTCCTACGTGTCCCAAATAATGTCTATGGGGTTAAAAGCAAGAGATTTTTCTGGTGTATCGGAATGTAATACGGCTTTTCTTTATTCATAGAACCGTACCCTAAAAACCATTCATTATACCAGTGATATAATCTTCCAGTCTGATGAAATCATCATTCTTCACAATGATAAAATAAACACTATAATTCTTGTTAGTAATCTTTTTAGCTAGCTTAATTCATAATTATAAAAACATACTTAAACCATCACAGTGGAGGAGCAGAAGAAACCAGAGTTTTGACACGTGAACTCAGTTTTAGATAACTTTCTAATAGTGGTTTACACTCCGTACCTCATCAGCATGATTAGGAAGAATTGATGGAACTTGTTGCTTAACAAATCTCTCCGTAGTGAGCCGTAATACATATTGTTATGTAAAGGGCTACACAGATTTACGCACGCGCTTATATTTTCTGCTTATATGCATCTAATTTGTCATTTAAGAATAACTAACTATATATTTTTTATTTTATTTGCAATTTCATTCAGTTTTAAGAGGGGTCTTGTATGAATTTGATGTTGTTGCGTAAATTCTTACTATATAGAGTTAGCACAAATGTAATTGACCGAAAGAATAAAAAAAATCCGTTTGATAATAATACAAATTGTAATTTTTTATTATTATAACCAATAACTTCATTTGCTAGTTTTAATAAAATCAAAATAAAGGAATCGATAGCCACTTCTATCAACAGCAATGAGCGTGAAATGGCTATTCAGCTAGAACTGTGTTGGCTCCATATCCCCCGTTTGCTAATACTTAATTTATTTTAAAAGGACCATCCCTAAATTACCATATTTTTTTTCCATTGCCCACCTGTGTTAACATTCGTCAATTCAGACATTTACATGGCAATTTTGTTGGTCTGTCTTTCAGGGGCACCATATTAGGTGGGCCAACGCTGCTCCCACAGTACGGACAGATAGCCCAGAGAAGGAAAGAACTTCCATGCCTTGCCCGGGATTCGAACCCGGAACCTTTCTGATGCAAGGGCAGTTCCTACATAGGCCGGTCGGCTGAATTACTATATTAAAAAAAGGGCAAGCAAAAATTTTTTAGCAAACATAACGCAAATTAACACAAATTATTTTATTTAATTTCAAAATAATACTATTAAGATTTTGGAAATTTTTTCTTTAATATAGTTTTAGCATATTGTAAAAAAAAGCACAAAATAGAGCATATTTGTAGAATAAGAAAGTAAAAATTTGAAAAAAAGACTGAAATTAATTTTAATAGATTTATACAATAAGTTATTTAGATTTATAATATTGACATTACATTTGGTTAGCTTCAAACATATATCTTTTGCAAAATAAATATTCAAAAATGACGTTTTACAACACTGTTCTCTTATAGTGCTATTTTGTGTCAATTTGTGGAGTTTCTTAGGCAGAATTTCTGAAATTTACATGGCAACACATATTCAAGTTCTCGATGAATATCAAGGAGGTAAAAAAAACTTTCTTTAGTGCTCTTTTATGTTTCAGCAACAATAAAAAATTTAAAGAAGATGATCTAGTTCCTCCAGGGTATTAAATATTTCTTTCCTTCATCTTCTTTCCTCAAAGTAGCAGCTTTAAAAATATTCAACTAAACTTTCGCAAGGATAAAAGCAAACTAAAAAATTCCATCAGAAGAAACAAAAAAAATGTAAATGGGGTCTTTAACTTTCTCAGATCTTGGGCTTCCATTTCCATTCTACAACTTGGGCTGCTACAGAAGAAGTGTTTTCATTCGAAAAGAATAGTGGAAGAGAAAGTTTGACAAACAAAAATCTCAGAATTGTCGACGTCATTAGATGGTTGGAACAATAACTACCACCCAATGAAAACTTGCGAATACAGCTTAGAAGAATCAATTTCGAACGTTGCCAACAGCCAAAACTAAATACTTAGAAAAAGATTATGTGTAATTTTTCAAAAAAAAAATCGCTTTATCTTGGTTTCTTTAGATACGTATAGATATATTTTTTTGTTTATTTTTTTAGCTCAGGTTTAAAAAAATTCAAATGAGTTACTGAAAGAATAAAATTTAGTATTTTCATTCATTTGATTTGTAAATTAACAATCTAACGAAAAAAAAATAAATTTTTTGTTGAGTGCTCACGTAATTAAACATGAATTAGTGAATATATCTTCCAAATTAACATTAAAATATTTTGGTTACAATTCCCTGATTTAAGATTTTCAGTTAATGCAAAAATATATCATTTTGTTTCCATTACATTGCGAAAATTAATTTTATCTGAAAAATTAATTTCTATTTCAATTACTAAAAAATAAAAACTAAGTTACTATTAATTAAAATTACTATTACTAAAAATTAATTGTTCTTCTATTAATTTAATAAAATGTTCTACAAAATAAAAATTAAGTTACTAATTGTTAATTGTTTCAGTTATCAGCAGTTAAAGAAATGGTAAAATATTTTTTTAAAAAAAAGTAAGTTAAACATTTAGCTACATTTTTTAATTACATATTTTATTTCTGGTTACACATAATTATTTTATTTACGTTTAATAAGAAAATTATAATTAATTAATTATTTATAAATCACAAATATCATTTAAGATAATTTGTAATCATGTTATTTAATTCTAATGAGATAATTATAATTATGTTTATGAAGATAATATATGTTGTGTTTATTTATTGCTTAAATTTATTTATTTCCAGCAATATGGGAAATAGTTTTAACTATGGATATTTTAGTGCAGGGAGAAATAACTGTTGAAGAATGAAAATGAATGAAAGAGAAATGTCTCTGAAGAAATATGTCAAACCCGATCAACAATTAAATTATGATATAATAAATATATATTGTTTAAAAATTTTCAAATTTAGTTATAAGTACCTGGCATAATATTCTTTAGATACGCAATAGATAGAATTTTTTTTTAAATAAGAATTTGGGAAAATAAAATATAGTAGAGGAGTTCCGATTAATTATTTCAATTCCACAATTCTTTTTTTAAGTTTTAACACACTCTCTCAATACGAAAATATTTAGAACTTGTCTATCTTCAGTAGGATAAATTTGCTTAAATGATAACAGTTTCGTATCTCATTCTACTTAAAATAGTGACCGTAAACAATTTTTTTAATATTTTATTTTATTCAAATATTTATTTGCTTTGTATTTCGTACTGTAAGTATTAATATATCATCGATATCATAAAAATTTATGTTGTTTTTTTTTCATTTTCATAAGTAAATACTTAATTTTTTGTTGTATAATGATTTCATATTTTCATTTTTTTTTTCATCAAGATTTTTGTAAATTTAATTATTAGATCTAGGGATTTTTCAACCATTTTACTTAATAAGCAGTCTACTATATGTAAAATCTTTTAACGAAACAATAACTGTTTTTCGATGTTAAATTTCGATAAACAATTATGATGTTTCGAGATAATGCTTTTAATGCTCTTTAGAATTGATAAGATTTGTTACAGCAGGGAAATAATTACTTCAAATTTTGTTTACATATTATATAAAAAAAATTTATTTCCGAAAAAAATATCTTTGAATATGAGAATAATTTTAAAACCTTTATTCAAAAAAATGCATAACGGAAATCTCTCTATATACTCACAAAATAAGGAAAATATAGTTTTTTTTCCTTTTCCTTCCAAATAAAATCACTCTATGATCTCATAAAAATATTTCAAATGCATTCCATTCCTTGAACTTCAAAAAGTCAAATACGATAACTGGATAAAACGACTCCAACTCAACATACTTCAAATATGTAATAAATGAAAGTAAAATTAAAGTTCTTCTTTCTGAAGCTCAAACGAAATTTCTGAATAAAATTACTGCTCATTTTGATTTCCCTGTGGCAGTTAAAAATGTAAAACAAGGAAAAAAATAGCTTCTCAAGATAACGAAAAAAGATCTTTTGATCAAGTCAAAACCACATGGCAGAGTAAAAAAGGCGGAATATATTTTCCGAAGAAATATAGGGAAGGGATAGTTTTCCAGAGATCTGCCTCAGCCAATGGCGTAACAAACTCGAAATGTTTGAGCTCTTCAAACTGGCCACGCTAACGAGCTTTAAGGAACACCATTACAGCCTCTTTTGATTTATTAGAGTCGTTTCATTTAGGATGAATTCTCTTATAACCTCGTCATTATGATACGAGAGGTAACCTGGCTCGTATATCTGAGGTTTCTCGTTAGTTGGCGATACTTGCATGCTTACATTTTCCTACTTTCGCGCCTCGAGATCTTCTCACATCACTTCAGTTCCCTCTTTCATCATTATGAAAATATTCTGCTGATTTGATGGACTCGGATTTTTCGCAGATAGATTTAGTCTACTTTCTTCATATTGGGACCGAATTTAATAACTCGAAAATTAAAATGAAACAGAAACATGTAATAATCATTAATTTGTAGCTATTTTATTTGGCTAAAAAAAACATGTGGAAAACATGAAAGTGGTGCTTTTATTTTTTTCTATTTACATTAATAAAATTATTTACGTTATAAGAATTCTAAATTATTTTTCGCGTAACAAGTTCATGCCATTCTTAATTATACATGATAGAGTCATAATCCGTTGCTAAATTTAGTGCACTTTCAACATATGAAGAAAGAAATTAATCACATAAAGATTGCACTAGGTAGGTGTAAAATGAAACGGGCAAAGATATTAGTCATTAACATGCGCGTATTTCATTAGGCTTAAGTATATCATGTACAACACATGGAAGTAGATTTTCTATTTCCTATTTTCATTGATATAACTATTTACGTTATAAAAATTCTATATTAGTGCCTGCGTTAGTTCTTTTCTTAATATAGAGAAGGGATAGATTTCCACAAATCTTCAACAGGCAATACCGTAACAAATTTGAAATGTTTGAGCCCTTCAAACTGACCAAGTTAACGAGCTTTAAGGAACGCCATTACAACCTCTTGATTTATTAGAGTCATTTCATTTAGGATGAATTCTCTTATAACCTCGTCATTATGACACGAGAGATACCATGCCTCGTATATCTGAGGTTTCTCGTTTGTTGGCGATACTTACATGCTTACATTTCCCTACTTTCGCACCTCGAGATCTCCTCACATCACTTCGGTTCCCTCTTTCATCAATATGAAAATATTCTGCTGATTTGGTGGATTCAATATTTCTCTAGATTTTTCGTAGATATATTTAGTCTACTTCTAATGGGAGGGAATTCAATAATAAGGAAATTAAACTAAATGGAGAGACAGTTGTAAAATGAAGCAAAAACAGGTAAGAGTCATTAACTTGGGGCTATTTTATTAGGCTACAAAAATAACATATACCAAACATGAAATAAGTGTTTTCATTTCTTACTTATATTAATATAACCATTTACATCATAAATATTCTATATTAGTGTTTACATAAGAAGTTAGTGTTTTTCTTATTTTTTTTTCATAAATTACTAGATTACTAACTACTAGATTACAAACAGATCCAGATTACTAACAGATTACTAGAATCCTAATCTACGGCTAAATTTAGTGCAATTTCTTCATATATAGAAGGAATTTAATTGTATTCCTTCTATTAAAGTTACACTAGATGGATATAAAATGAAATAGACAGAGGTACTAGCTATTAACAGAGGTACTAGCTATTAACAATAACAATCGACAAACATGTTAGTCATGTTTTTTTATTTTTAATTTAAATTTAATACAATTATTTGCGCTTTGAAAATTCTATATTAGAAATTAATCACAAGTTAGTTCTTTTTAATTTTTTTCATGTGTATAGCACATTAAAGAATTCTAATCTACTACGAAATTCAGTGTACTTTCTTCATATAAAGGAAAAGTTTTATGAAATGGAAATAAGACTACATGAGTAGATGGTTGTAGAATGAAACAGGAGCATGTACTTTGTCCATTCGATATTAAATAGTTTAGTATTTATTAGTTTAAAAATATGCATAAAACATATTACTAGAATTTTTATTTACATGAGACACATTCCAAATTAGTGTTATCATTGCAATTTAATATTTATTCCAATTTTTAATCCTTATAAAAATTTATATTTCAAATTATTACTGCAATTTTCACTGACTGGTTTGAAACAATAGTGCAATTTAGTATTTTCAAATTATGCAGAATATACTCATCTGGGATAAAAAAAAATATCCGTTACTTAAGTTTTACTATTATTGAAAAAAGATCATTTAGATATTATTTATAATATTAGAATATATTTTTTCCTTTATTTTCTCAGTTCAGTTTGAAGATTCACATAGAAATTACGATGGCTTTTTATTCAAAAGTAATGTCCTGCGACTAAATAATTTTGAAGGCAACACAGATCACTGATTCATTTATTTTTTTCTATTTTTTGCAGGTACTTTTTTGGTAAAAACTGTTGAAAATAATAGGATTTTAAAATACTTAAACTTGATTTTTTGTTTTTTTAATCACTCTTGAAATAAATTGACCTCATATTTATGAAATCATGGTATTGTGTGTAACTCAGGGTATTGTGTGTAGCGACCCGTTGCTTATTCATATTTACCTTTAGAAAACTGAAAATTATTTTGAAAAATGTTCTTAAATTATCATATTTTGATTTTTTATATTCGATAAAAAAATATACTTTATACTACATTTGAGTTTAATTTGTATTGTGATACAAAGTGGAGAAACTTGCAAAAACAGTACAAACCAAAACCTCTTCATGAAATGGTCAATTCTACCTTAAACATTTCTAGGAAATTTCAGTCTTCCTGTTCACCAGACTCCCTAATACCACTCATTTGTTAACCCTAAACACGTGCCGCTCCATTAAAACAGATGCTGCGGAACAATGAATCCTTATTTTCTGGTCCACTTACCCAAATGATGCTTCTATCAGTTGTTGCTGCTGAGTCGCTGCAAAACTTGACTAATCGCCACTCTCTTCAAGTCCGTCCCCTTGCTGACGTCAGCAGGGAGAAAACTACTCAAAGGAGAAAATTCTCAATACTCTAGAATTCTTCAACTAATTAATGAAGAGGAGGAACACCGAGATCCTCTGGAATTATTTCTCCTGAAAAGAAGGGGACGTGGAATTTTAAAAAGGAAACGTAGACCTTGCCGTTTTAGTGAATTGGAATGAAAAATTCTTTTAAATTTCAATTGGATATTTTTTCAGACATTTTCTTTTACAAAGGATTAAATTTTGTATTGAAACAATCCAATCATAGCGTAAATTATATAGAAAATTTTTCACTATATAGCAGCAGGAATAAGAACAATAACAAATTAATTTTTTGAGAGAATCAATATTTTTTTGCTGTTATATTTCTAGACCTCTTTTGAAACCTAGTTCCATTGTTAAAAACTAATTTTTTTTAAATATTCATTATGATATGAAATGAAATTACAAATATAATGTTTTTCATTAATGTTTTAAACAGTTTAAAGCCAAACCGACTTGATGCAATGAAATGCAGGCAACCCTTTGATCAAAAACATCATCGTTGCGTTTGTTAATATTGATGTTCATGTTCAGAACATAAGAACGAGATAAGACTGACCATTCAATTGATACTAAAATCATTTGTAATGTAAGTTGCAAAATCAATTTAGACAGATGTATGTTTTTTCTCCGTAAAAGTTTAAGAATATAATTTTGGTCCAATTTCAGGCATTTTATATAGAATCAAAATACCAATTACAATGCCTCATTGCAATGGTTTGCTCCTATTTTTTCAAATAACAAATTCTGCTATACTGTTTACATGGTTAGGGAAATAAATAAGCTCCCCCTCATTGTTGCATTCACAAAACCGGTTTATCCGGTTGATTTATAAAATTCTATGTCATTTATAATGTAAATCTTGAACTTTCTATCATACTATCAATGTTTCTTAAATTTCCAAATCCAAAATACTTGCGCTTGTGTATTTTTGACGCAATTAAATTTGCAATGTCATTTATAATCTATGAACTTCGTATTTAAGTTATTATTTTCCACCAATCAAAACGTAATATTTACGACAAAGGGTAATATTTACGATGATTTAAATAAGATCAAAGATATTAATATAAATGCTCGAAGACATTTAGATTATGTTGAATTAAAATGTAATTTTGTCTTGAAATGTTAATGCACGCCTTGCTTTCACCACTTTCATATATGCTTTCTACCGGAAAAGCATATATGATTTGCTTGGATGATCAAGCTTAAATTTATTTATTAAAGAACCAAAATAAAATAAAAAAAATTGTCAAATTAGTATCCAGCATTAATTCAGAGTACTAGTGATTCAATAGGCAATGTCCTCTGGTGATCTGACTGGTAATGTTGTCTGGTGATTTGATAGGATATAGGTGTCTCGTAAAATTGTTTCGATGTTATTGGAAAAAAATACCTGGTAAATTAGTTTATAAGATCTGGGAGATCAAGAAACATGACCAATGGAATTGCGTTCAAGCCGCGGTGGCTCAAGCTACAGAGAGTTCACCTCCCACGATTAGTCAGGTTTGACTCCCAAGGATGGCTGGTAAATACGAATTTTGCCACCCGACTCGCACCAATCACATCCCCTCGTCGTTGGTAGACGGCACTTGGGTAAAACTCCCCTTCCTGTCACGGTAACTGTGAGAGATATTTGTGATTTTCCTCAACATGTAACACTAATATGGTTAAGTTACATCAAAAAGTTCTCCACGAAGGCTAGTTTGTCCCAGTTCTTAATCCCTTGCCTTCTAGGTCGGGTTTAAAATTACAAGAATACGAGGTTGAACATTGATTGTCCCAAGCTCAAAGTTGGGACAGCTGTTCAATTCCAGTTATACAATAATATAATATGTATTCAGCAAAGTCAATATCCAGGTATTTTCACTATGCAGGCGTCCTCTGGTGGCTCACTCTTCATTTTCCAATAGCTCACAATTGTTTGTTTTGGTAAGTTCTATCACACTTAGCAATTAGCATAAGCAAAACTTTTACCCCTAGAATACATTATTTTAGAACAATAACGTCTTTTTAAAAAAAATATTTTGTATTAAGCACAGAATTGCCATATGAAAAATATCGCTGTGAAAACTTCTCAGAGTACTTACGGGTTATGTGTAAAATATTTTAACGAATTAGCAGTTTTCATAGTCTACTAACTAATAAATCTAAACTAACATTAAAAAAATATTTAAATAGTTTAACATTTGTTGAAAAAATATTTGGCATAAAAGTTCGTTCTTTTTTTATTACAAAAAAAATACTTGTTTTAAAAATCTTCAATTTGATTTATTAGCGTTCAAAAAGACTGGGGAAAAAGGATAGTTTTGTAAACATTGCATGGATTTGATTTATAACATAAGGTATTTCATCGTAGGATATTATCCGCATAAATATGAAATATTTCATTTTTTTATCTCTTTCCGATTCATTAGCTGCATTTTCCCGTGAATTGTAAAATGTGGCCCAGCACAGTAATCATTTATTTATACACCAAAAATTCTTGACTTCGCTATAGCTTTCTTGAAATTTTAAAATTTATTCTTTGAAAGAGCAAATTGGCGAAGTAGACAGGAGAAAAAATGAAAGCAAAAAGGCGGCCACCTGTTCGTCATTATTTTTGCTTTTTGTATCCTTCGCGCTAACATCTTAAAACGTCATCCTTCACACTCCCTCCTTCCCACTTAATTCATGAATTATTCATGAGGAGCCATTTTTTTTTTCAGCAGGGCTCACAACTCACAACTTCCTATTTTCTCAAACGTTGAGAAGTCTTTTGGAAATTCTTCATTTTCTTCTTTTCCTGCTATTATTTCGAGATTCTCTATATTTTTGAACTTTTTTCTTTCATTTTATTAGAAGAATACTTGTTTTACTATTGATAAGCTTAGAGAGCACGTTTGTGAGTATTTGGCTGAGAGTTAATAATTCTCCAGACAGAAAAATAGACGCAAAAGGAAAATAAATTCTTTTACTGAAAACGCTAAAAAATGAACAATATTTATAAGTACTTTTAAAAATTTAAATTTAACAATACATATTTTTTAAGCTAATCGCTACTCTGATCATTAAGATTGTAGCTTAATAACTTTTCGAAGCGTAACAAGTAAAAATCAAAACTGCAAGCACAATCAAAGTAAACTAGCAATTTTAAATATATATACATCAAACTTTAATTCGGAGCAAAAAAATTATTTTTATGATAATATGCAATTGCTTACACGTACATTTATAATTGCAAATAAATTTGTGCTCAACAGATTCTTGATTTTGTAATCGATCAATTTTATGTTTAGTACCAAATAATAGTTAAAACTTCATTATTTAAATTCGAAGAGGAACATTTTTTAAGACTAGGAATAGCTTTCTGTAAGAAAATGTGATATTATTCATAATAATTTACGTCAGAATTAGTTAAGAATGTATTTTCTAAAATACGTTACTGTCTGGAAATTTAATTTAAAGTTTTTGTGTGTGAATAGTTTTAACATTAAATATTAAGTTCTTGAAGGATTTTTAATGGAATAAGTATTTTTTTAGAAAGAAAAATTCTTCAGCTGCTGAATTCTAAGAATTTTTAGATCGAGGTTAATTATTTTATTCATAGAATACTTATCAGAAACTATGAAACTAATTTAAAAAATATCAGCCGAAAAATCGAAGTGGGCACTGAAGCACTGTTAATAAATATTTAAACCTTGCAAATATCTAAAATATGGTCAGAAACTACCAAAATACGCTAACGACTTATGGCGTTTATTTGGCTAAATCGGTTTTAAAACGGAAAATTGTCAATTAATTTAGCTCTAATTTTCCGTTTCAATTCTGGATATGTTGGCAAACTTGTCTTGTGTCAAACTAAGCAATTCAAACATGTCAGATAAGGAAACAAAATACTGTGGATAAAGTTATAAAGAATTGAATTTCATTGTTAATTAATAGCATTAACAAATGATTAATTAGCATTAATTAACATTAATGTTATTAATAATGTTTTGTTAATTAATAACAGTTAGGTTATTCATTGGTAAAAAGGTTCAAAGGTTCAAAAGATTCATTGGTATAAAAGGTTTTTCTTAACTGTTCACTCAAAAATACATCACCGTTCAACATCTCATCTACTTCCGGAGAGCTCTCGTAACTGTATGGGTTATACAGGGCAAAGAAAGGACATCATTATTAACTTTTGCTTCATTTAATTACTTTAACAGTTAATTTAATAACTTTAATAATTTATTTACTTATTTTATTTATTTGTTTTATATGTTTATCTGTTTTACTTATTCTTACATTTCGTCGGTATATCACCAAAATTTAACCAAAATTATAGTGTAAAGCCCTAGATCAAAATATAATTAAACATTTTAAGATCTTGATTTCGAAGACTTTATCATTTTTAATTTGCGTAAAAATGTGAATGGCTGGCTTAATATTTATTTGAACATCAAGAAAATAGGCGTTTGAACGATTTAGAACTGGCTGTCTTATTTTACCTATTACTGACACAGTCACTTTTGGCAGTGTGTTCAAGATTTATTTATTCATTTGGTAATTAAATTTCCGACTACCAGATATCAGACTAAGAATATGGCATAATTGCTTTTGTAAACCTATATTGTTAAAAAATTTAAAGAATTTTGAACAATATTATTATTGAAATTTGCTGCAATTTTTTCTGATACAAAATCGATCATCAGTATCATAATTCTAAATATCCTCAATGGTTGATGGATCCTGGGTTAGAGTTCCCTTTTCGTCAGGCTAACTCTGGGAGGTTTTCCTCTACATATAAATTAAATGCGGGTTAGTTCCACCAAAATTTCCTCCTCGAAGGAAACATTTCTCGCAATACTTGATCCAGGAACCCTTGTCTTTTGGATTAGATTAAAAATTACCAAGTTTCGGAGTTGAGCAATGGCAGTCGTAAACCCAAAATCGCGTCACTTATTCAACAACAATTATAAAATAAAATAATTTAGCGTGCGTTATAATCCTACAATTTGCAACTGATGTACGATGTAGTCCATAAAATTAATGTTTTTAACAAATTATTAAAAAAAAAATTGGTGAAAATCTAATTTTTTGAAATAAATATTTTTTACAAAAGAAAATTATTTATTGTAATACAACTACACCAAAATATATATTTGAAACCCAATTAAAATAATCACTTTTAATTTAATAATAGATGATTAAAACTAACAAAAGAAAACGTTAATAATTATTTTAAATCATTACTTCCTGAATTATTATAATATTCATAAAAATAAGGAATTAAAAATAATAAATATACCATTTTTTAAATTTAAAAGAGGGCTATTCGATTCTGCTTATCCAAATGCAAAAACTTGTAAAGATATTTGAATAAAACAGAAAACAAAAAGAATTTGATTGGTTTTCTTTAATTTCGAAGCCATTCTTATTTTCCTGTTGTTTAGAAATAATTAAATTCCAAATAAATAAGGAAAGGGATGAATTACATCACCCGAAATGGAGTTATAAATTTCACGAAATATAAGCCTGTTAAAGCGAGCAGAGCATTATTTAGAGAACATAGTTGTTTAAATAGTAAAGAGCATATATATTTTATTCACGGTTAAGCCCGTTACGATTCCGACGCAATTTCATCTGCAATCCAATTTCCCTTTCGGCTTCCAATAATCCAATTACCAGACAGAGAAGTGATAATCTCCAACTCTAACTCATGGGATAAAAGTTCCTAATTATTATCACGCGTGTGTGTTTTCATGCAATGATTGGTCCTCTCCTTCCTTTTAAAGATCAGAAGAGTTCTTACTCTGAGAATTCAGATTGGATAAATAATGAGCTAATTGTGGCGTCTTTATCGCTTTCACGTGCATTTCCTCTTCAGTTTCTGAGAAAACTTTCAAGAAAGATGTTTAGGAAAAAGTTGATGCCTTAAGCTTGTTAAATTGGCTTTAAATGACTAAGAATTGCGGAATTATCTATAGCAACTGCGTGAATTATGCTGGCCATTGTCTAATACTTGGGACAGTTTTATTTCATTTGAAGATCTTTTCGAATTAAATTTAGCAATACATAATTTTGACCATCTATGTACTTAATCAGGAACCTCGTTCTAGTAATTATACATTCACAGAACATAGATGAAAGAAAACATGCATTATCAAGCAATAGAATTCATATCACATGGTCCCGCAGTGGACTTGATCGTAAAAACACGGTTCCCAGTAGAACACTGTAATCAATCATCACTGGCTGCAGTCAGTAAGCGGGTGGGTGACCACTTTCATCACCCTGCGTAGGGACCGAATATGTGCAGTATCGGAACTTTTTAAACTGTTCAACCATAAAGTGCTCGACTTTACACGCAAGTCGTCGGATTCTTAAAGCAGGGGAGTCATTCCCTCATCAGAGGATCAAAATTGCGATGGCATGTCTTCGGATCATTCTCAGGGATGTTTCCCAGACCGTCGCCAATAGCCCATTGCGCAGCTCCAGTGCAACGTAAATAAAGTACCTACATACCTACCATCATATCACATGAATTTAGTACGCTAAACAAGCAGAAGGAAATTGAAACAGATACTACTTAAGCGAATACATGCATAAGCAAATAATAGAGTTCATATTGGTTTATTAACCATGAACTCATAAATTTAGTACGCAAAAGAATATAAAGGTCATCGAACCAGATACTAAATGAACTGACACATTCAAAACATAAATGAACGAATTCATACATAATCTAACAACATAGTTCATATTGATTGATTAACCATTACAACATAAATTTAGTACGCTAAAGAAGGTGAAGGAAATCCAACCAAATACCACATGAATTGAATCAGAATATTACGTTCATTGGAAAATTTCATTTATTCATATTTACTGCTAACGCATTAAAGGTCACTTACAGAAAACATTCTAAGTGTTGTTAGAGCAAATCGCTTAGAAACATAAGAGAAGGATGCCGCAACAAATTGATGTTGTGGTATCCTTCTCTTGTGTTGAAGGGAATAGAGGAAATATTGAGGTGTCAATATTGGAACTTAAACTCACCTGTAATTGGAACTCGCCCTCTAAACTATAATACGCACCCAACTGCGAGAAACTAAGTGGCTTTATTATGTGGGCCTAATTGTTGCGGTAAAATTCTGGTTGTTTAACCGTATTAGGTGAAAGCAGTAAACACGCGGTTTTTTTCACAGTTAACAGTTTGAATACCATCCTATTTATGGTTATTTGACTGTTTTGTTTGAATATGGTAGAATAACAACTAAACAAATTATTATTCAACCATTTTTTCCCAGAAATTTCTAACAGTGTATTGGTGAGATTATAAACATAGTAATAGAAATCATATTCGCTCAAGTACTTTATTTGTTAGTATATTAGCATATAAGTATTATAAGTATTAATATTATACGTACAATAATCTATTCTCGAAAGCATTGTGAAATTGTTTAGCAATGTAGGTGAACCTCATACCCTAACATTTCAAATCAAGGGATGAAACTTGGTATGATTACTCAGTAAATTATATTTATGCCGCATCGCGTAGGTATTAAGTAACAAAGGGAATGATAATTCTCATTTATTCAATACCTAGGACAATATATTTATATCTTGCATGTATTCAAGACTAAACAAACTATATATTGATCTTAAACGAACTACTATTACATGTACTCGACTGTTAAAGTATTAATAGCAGACATGAAGACACAAACACCTTGCTGTACCCCTAGTCTTATCCCGTGCCATCCTGGAATGTGGCAGGGCACAGTTTATACCTCAATTATAACTTTTAAAGATTTTATCTCTTATATCGTTTTTTAAAAGTTATAAGCTTATCGTGGTTAAATTAAGTATTTTGTCTTACAAAATTACAGTTATTTAAATGGTGTAAAAGTTTGTATAGCTTAAAAATCAAGTCAGTTGAAGCGATGTAATAAATACTTTAACCTAGGTTTTTTTTTCCTGATTTCTCTCAGTTTGTTTTCTGAATACTTGTTCAGTCATAGTTTTTTTTACCAACCTCAAAAGTCATGTGTCTGCTTTTTATTAGGAAGCACTAAGCTCTTACTGACTCGTTCTTGTGTCATTGATGGTGGAATCTTGCAATCAAAATGACTGTCACTTACTCACACATACGAGTGCACTAAACTTAATTGGATCTCTGTTAGGAATACAATCCTAGTTTCAGTCATCTCTGACAGCAAAAGCTAGAATTTATATCATCCAATAGTATTTGTTAACAATCAAAATTTAGACCGCTTTCCCACTTGTTGGAAGGCTAAACTTTAACTGGAGTTCTTAGCTTGATTCCTTTATAAGTTATGATTGTCTCATAAATGAGTTAAGCTAATCGTGCAGCAAATAAAAATACGATCACTTCCCGGTCAAAACAAACTAGAAGACAATAAACTACAAAAAAAGCAAAATAAAATCCAAAATTGAAAATTATGTTTTACAAGTAAACTAAAAAGTTTAAATAATTTTATTTTGTCATAATTCTTGAACTTCAATCAAAACCAAGAAATCTCCTGCGTTTTTTAGATGTGATAATTATCTTTTTTTTCCTTTTAGGCATAAGAAAGACAAAAATATTTTATTCTTTTTTAAGTATTTAAAAACTTCGTTTTTAACTTTTTATTATATTCTAATTATTATCAGTTTTATTTTTTAATTTTTACACAAAGCTTTTTCGAAATAATTTACAATTTTGAGTCGATATAATTTTAATGTTTACATTAATATTCATTGTTTTTTCCTTTATTTCTATTTCAAAGGTTTCTTACAACTTAATTCTTGAAAACTCTTGCTTTATTTACTCAATTTTTCCAATATTTATTTATTTCTCCTAGAAACAGTTACGTAATTGTTAGAAAAGTTCTGTGTCAAGCACCATGGCACACTTTTTTCTATGTTATTTCTCCAAAGTAGTGGTGGTAGATGGAAGAGAAGAACTCTTTGCCCTCCAAATAATTCAGTGCACCATTAAAAGCACAATCAAGAACCCGGTAATTCTTTTCCCTTACTTTCCACCAACTCCCAATTAAAAGAGAAGTTGCTTTGGGTCTTGTACACCGAAAGGGATTAAGACTTTTCCTCAATCAAGGAACAGGATTTGGGAAAAAGATCCCAACTACTTACTTTTATCTCTTTGCGTTTTACTCTCCGCTACAAAAATACAGGATTCATTACATATTTAATTTTTATCTTTATTTTTTTTAATTGATAAAAAGAGTTGTTTCAGTTTATATTGTTTATGTTCAGTTTTTATTAGAATAATTAATTTTATTCTTTTAAATTTAAAAGTAAGAAATTTTATAAATCATATAAGATATTAAAACAAAATGCATTTCAGTGTTTACCGTAACGGTATAAAAAGCTGAAATTGTATACAATTTTTGACGTCTTTGGAACAAGTATGAAATTATGGATTGGTGGATGTAACTTTCAAAGAAAAATTATTTTTATGCAAATATTATTTTTTTCGCTTTCTTTTCTTTAAACAATATTACTGAGTTGAAAACTTGAGAAAAAATAATATTTCTTTTATTCAAAAATTTTCTTTTATGTAACACTTTTTGTTACTGTTTTGTCTAGTAAAAAATATACAATTAAAAGTTACAATGAACGAAAGACTTGCCAATACCCATACATCTCCGCCGTATTGTTCTCCCAGTCAATTTGATTATTGTTAATGAAAAAAACTAAACTCAGTGTCACTACAGCCAATAGAGGACCAAGCCCTACTGTGCCCATCTCAGTTTTCTTGACCTTGGGCTCTGGGATGCAGGACCAGATGTTCCGATCAGGTGGTCAGCCGAACGCGGTACCCCTAGTGTTTAGTTCCCATGCGTGCTTGATACCAATTTATTGACCCACTGAAGGAATGCAAGGCTGAGTCAACCTTGCCCGGCCAGAGGATCGAACCCAGGACCTGTGGCATGGGAGCGCGAGGAGCTGCAACTTAGCCAACGGGCGTACTATTGCTAATAATGAGAGCAAATAACTAAAAAAACATGCCTACTTTACTCAAATAAATGAATAAAATATAAGTAGATTTGTACCCATAAATTGCTTTCAAATACTACTAATAAAGTTTAAGCATCATAATTAATAATATGAATGCGAAATATTCATTAAACTAAAAATAAGAAATAATCATTCTTCATAGTTTTTGTGACATTTTGCCCCGTGACAATGCTATATATCTACATTTGTTAAAAAATGTTAATTGTAGCATTTATAAATGATTTGTGATTCTTTTTCTCGATAATTTTCAATTTTTCGGGCCAGTTTTTTGACTAATTACAAGCAAAATTGCGAATAGAATACAGGAAACGTTTAGTAAAAACAGTGAAGTTTTGACCAAAAAACTGAAAATGGTTATCCTGGATCGACGTCTAGATCACCGGATATAGAATCGCGTTACCGGATACAAATCTTTATAAGAAAGAATGAGTATGAAATAATCGTTTCATTTAAAAGTAAACCTGGATAATTTAGCTATCGACTTATCTTTAAATGTGATATATAACGGATAGCTTTTTGCAATGTAGGGAAAATTGTGTTATTTTATATCAACAATTTTTCAATTGTGTTGATATAAAATAACACAATTTTTCAATTGTGTTATTTTATATCAACAGATCTTCAATATTTTATTTCTAAATAATTACTTTAAAAGGAATTTTCACAGTCATAAAATGCATAAAAAATCTTTCTAAACTTGAATTTTATCATGAGAAAGAAGATCTTTAAGAAAAGTTTTGTAGGAATTGAAGTTTTCACCAAAAATTGTCTTAGAAACACATTCTTGAATAATTTGAAGATTTTCATTTTTTCAACTCTTAAATTTTTTAAATACTTTTTCAAAATCTCACATCGTATAAATTGTAATATATTTTAGCACTTCAGATTGTGTCTTTAATTTTCGCAATTTTTTCGACATTCAAAAAAATTTTTTCAGTTATTGTAATGACAATTATCATTAGAAAACAAAATGTTACTAAAAACGCAAATTTAGCGTCAACGTGTCAAAGTAATAAATCTTGTTTTTCTCTAACTACAATATATGTTTACATCATTGTTGTCTACGAAATAGTTTATTTACCATTATAATAAAATCAATAAATTCGAAAATATTGAGTATTTTAAAATTTGACCAAAAGATTCTACATCGAATTTTCTGCCTATGATTAGAGGGCTCAAAAGGATAAAAATTTAGTAACTTAGAAGAAGTCTTTGAAATCCACGTTTTGAGAGTAAAAACCACGAAGAACTTTGTCAAGCTTAAAAGCAGCAAATAAAGATAGTAAGAAAAAAATATTTGAGAATTACATATTTTACCCAAAAAGTTTTTTTTAATTTTTATTTTAAGTGTATTTCGAAGGTGCAGCATTGCAAAATCTACAATGACGTAAAACCGATTCCTAGATGTGATCAAAGATGACAGGTGAGTCTTTGATGACTGATTTGACGACATGAATTCCTCAAGACGACTAAGATTTTTAACGACGTAATCCACACTCCTCTAGAATCTAAATAAGAATTAGTTTTTCGTAATTTTATTTTCTTCAACGTGTTTTGTGATCCCATAATGGACGGTAAGTTTGCTTCTTTTTTGATTTTTCCATTAGCTCCCTAAGCATGCAGGTCGCATTTTTCAACAAACTGTATATCAAATACTACACTTAGATTATTGCATCTGATCTTAGATGATTACTGTTTTTAAAGAGCAATAAAATCAGAAGTCTTTTATCATTTAGTTTTTAATGCTTGATTCAAAAGCAAGATAATGTTTTGAAGTACTGATTTATATAATATAATTTTGCAATGACATAAAAAAATTTTTTTAAAAAGATCACGATTTTCTCAGAATTTTTATTTGGATGCACATTCATTTATGAGCTTCTAAGCAACGATATATTTCATTTATTGTATTTTTCAGTTTTATCATTTAACGTGTCATAGTTGTAAAATCTGTAAATTTATCTTTTCGCAGGGGACATAGATTTGTTCACGCAAGAAGCAGAATCTGAAAACAGGAAGTATATATTTCATCCAGACAATATCAAACTCTTCTCTAACTTTCAAACTTGTTATCAAATTCACCAGGCTCCTTTTTTTTTCTTTTTTTCCATTCAAAAGTTTCCAAACCTTTCATAGTTCCATGGCTTATTTATCTAGCATAAATACAAAAACGAAAGCAATTTTATCTGAATATTTTGAGTTCCTTCCGACAACGTGAATCAAAAAATAAGTTATTGGTGTACCTCCTTTTGATTTTATTTCGAAAAACTTAAATTTCGCAGACGATGAAACTAAAAAAGGTAAATAAGAAGAATAGCGGCAAGACATTCTAAAATAGGGCAATATCATCCTTAGTATTTGCAATGATATATCAATACGTATATTAATATATAGTGCATTTATATTAGTTATTATTATTATCAGTAGTAGTTGTTTGTAGACACGACTAAATGTACTGAATTTTATAGCTATTTATAACTATTATCATCATTACTCTAAGCAGTTTTATATCAAAAATTTTAACTACACTAAATTTAACCAATGTTATTACAGTCAATATTATTAGTAGGAATAGCATGGTAATGAGTTTTAATTTACTGAAAAATTATAATTTTTATCTTTATTAAGAGTATTTGTGCATTAAAACTTTTAAAATACTGAATCTGTCCAAAAAATATTCCAGCCACTGAAATTAGAAGTAATAGTATGTTATTATGTTTCAGTATTGTGAATTTAGACAATTATTATTTTCATCATTATTAACATCGGCAATATACTTATACATTTTATTGTTTTGTTAACCAATTATTATTATCAATATTTTTAACTGTAGTAGTGCTTTTAACTGTAGCGTAATAGTGAACGATTTAGTAGCATACAAATTATTAGCATTATGATTTGATATGGTTGTAATACATCTTAAAGTACTACGTTTATATAATTATTAGTATAATTAGAGTTGGCATGTTAATACGTTAATATGTGATGCACTTAATCATTTATTATTATAATTATTTTCTGTAGTAATAATGTATTAATACGTTTTAGTATTCTGAATTTATAATTATTATTAATGATAATCCTAAAAGCAGTAGTTTTTAAAACATTTAGCCATTTGCATTTATCAATATTATTAGTAGTAGTATGTTAATACGTTTCACTTTAAATAATTTAACTGATTATAACTACTATAAATTAATAAAATAGAAATTATAATGATATCACTGTTCCTATTTTTAATTAACTTCCTACAGATACTTATAAAATATTATTAAATTGTTATTTTTATTAATGTATTTACTTTAAGTATATTAATAATGTTTTTTATATGTATATATGCAAAATTCTTTGATTTCCTAACAGTTTTAATGATGTTCATAGTTATTCAACCATTATATTTATTAACAATCAATAATATTAAAATTAGTCCTCAAAAAATATGTTGAAATTCAACGACAGCTATTCATAAACTTTTATGTCAACAGAAAACTTCTTAGCATCGCCGTAGGGACAGTTACGTTTATACCTTGATCGGAACTGGAAGATTTCATTACTACGAGCAATTTTGAAACTTTGGAAATTAACATAGGATTTCATTAATCAGTGACCGTAAAATGATAAAAGAAAAGATATCAAAATTTCCGGGATGAAATATGGTACTTATTTGAAAGACTATGATAATGCAAGTGCATTTTGTTCATGAGATTTAGCTACAGATTACGTATTTTTTAATCAACTCATATTTTTCGTTTCATTTGTTTTAATTTCGTTCACTAGTTTTAGCTGCAGAATACTGTGAATATAATTTTAACCCACTTTTTTCAAATTCAACTTGAAATTTTGATTTATTTACATTTTTTTGTATTCATTTATTTCATTAGTTTTAGCTGCCGATTACTAGAAAATAGACTTCATTGGAAATAGGTTTCATAGGTTTCATTTCAGGCAACAGTTTCAGTTTCGGAATGTAAATTTGAACTTATTCATCACTTGATCGTTTTTTTTCATTTTGTTCCATAGGTTTAGGTTCTGAGCACTGAAAAATAATTTTGAACCTTTTTTCTTATAAAATTAACAAAAAATATTTTTATTTCGTTTATTAGTTTTAGCAGCAGGTAACAGGTAAAATTATTTTCTTTCACTCTTACTCAATACTTGCATAAGTTTCATTTCGCCCACCAGTTCTCACGTCTGAATGCTAGAAACATACTATCAACAATTCAACTTCATAAATTTTATTTGATTTTTTTTTCATTTAGATTCTTAGGAATCTTAAACCATTTTCTTTTTCCAAATTTAAAAAAACAATTATTCTCATTATGATTATTGCTCTTAACAGCAGATTACTAGAAAAAAATTTTAAGTTACTTTTATTCATTTCTTGCATGTAATAGATTTCATTCTGTGCACCAGTTTCAACTTCTACATGCTGAAAATTTAATTTTAAAATTCTCCTTCTTCACTTGACACTTGATTTTCTTTTATTTCATTCCTTAGGTTTAGCGTCAGAATACTGGAAAAATAATTTTAAGCCAGTTTTTTTTTTCAAATTTTACAAAACATTTTTGTTTGTTTCGCTCATTAGTTTTAACGCAGATTACTCGAAAAGCAATTTTCTGTCACTCATATTCATTTCTCACATGTTACAGATTCATGTGCATTTCGTGAACCAGTTTCAGCTTCTGAATGCTGGAAATGTAATTCTAAAATTCTCCTTCATTACTTGATTGTTTTAAATTTCGTTCCTTAGGTTTAGCTTCAGAGCACTGTAAAAATTATTTTACACAAGTTATTTTTAAGTATTACAGAAACTTTTTATTTTCACTTCGTCCATTACTTTTACCTGCAGATAGCTAGAAAAATTATTTTTAATCACTTTTATGCCTTTCTCGATTTCAATAGGCTTCATTTCAAGCACTAAATTTAGCTTATAAAAACTGGAAAAGTAATTTAGCCTTCCTCATCACCTGATTCATTTTTCATTTCGTTTCTTAGGTTTGACTTTAAGACACTGAAAAATAATTTTAAATAATTTTTTTTTTACAAATTTGAAAGAAATTTCTTAATTTCATTTCGATCATTAGCTTGAACAGCAGGTAACTAGAAAAATTATTTTCAAACACGCTTACTCTTTTATCACATGTAATTGGTTTCTTTTAGCGCACCAGTTAGAGCTTCTGAATGTTGGAAAAGAAGTCATTTTAAAATTCTCCTTCCTCACACGTTTATTTTCTTTTTCATTTCGCTCCCTTGGTTTAGCTTCAGGAGACTAGAAAAAACATTTAAACTATTTTTTTACAAATTTAACAAAACATTTTTATTTTCGTTCATAGGTTTTTTCTGCAGATTACTATAAAAATTATTTTCAATCACGCTTACTCTTTCATTACATGAAATAAATATAATTTCCCTAGGTTTTGAACTCAGGTTTTGAATTTTGCAAAGTAATTTTAAACCATTTTTTCACAAATTTCACTTGATATTTATTTCCTTTCTTCCATAAATTTCAGCCTCCGATTTTTAGAAAAATAAATTTTAGTGTCCATATCGCAAGCTTTATATTAAGTTTTTTTTTTACTTTCATTACTTTAAGATATAGAATTCACCATAGAATTTTTTTAAAACTTTTAATTTAAAATTCTTAAACCAATACTCTTTCAAATATTTAAAATTTATGTAACCATATTTACTGGAATAAATTAATAATCTCATTACTCAAAATTAGGGTTGAGAATTTCCTTGCGAGAACTATTTTTCTTTTCATTTCAAATCTCAAATAAACTTTACCTTCAAAAAGTTTTTTTTATTTTTATTATTAAAACTTTTTTTATTTTATTTCGAGGAACAAGTCTTTATTGGAAGAAAACTCCATTCTTTAGGAGGGCAAATAAATTTTGCTAACTTTTGTAGAAAGTGAATCGTGATTCCAAAGTTCGTTTCTCTTGAGAGACCAAATATTATATTAAACTCTATTTGTTCCGAAAACCATTTATGAAGATGGGATCAATGCCTATAGATCACATTCTGGTGAAATAAAATAAATAAATATTTCGTTCAATACGTGAGATTGTTTGACAAGTTTGGCAATTTCACATTTCCATTTTAAAATAAAGCGAGACATATTTCTTTTTTGAAAAATTTAATACAGTAAGGAAAATGTTGGAGCTTTAAAATGCATATAAATTATTTCAAATCAGAAAACTGCTTGTTTCTATTTAGAATTTGAGAAATTAATACTGTAAAAAGTCATGCACTATAAAAATTAAAAATCGATTTCAATTAAAGTTACAGTTTTAAAATATTTTGCGTAGAGTTTCTTTGAAAAATGTAGTCGTTTTGGAATAGTTTTTGAAGATATTATTCATTTCTAAATTTCATTATTTGTGAAGTCATTTTCCTTTCAAAATGAGTACAGAAAATTCACATTTACGAAAAAAAAAAAACAAATCAAGATTAGATTTTATTAGTTAGAAATTATTGTAAGAAATTACATTTTACAGGGTCCTTTGCCTCCATTTCCAAATATATAATCAAAATAGATAAAAATCAATTTTCAAATGTTAAATATTACAGAAGCGTAGAAAATACCGAAAGATCGGCAACAATCTTCCTTTGAAACTTTTATGATAAGTGAGTAAAGTAAAGCCACTGCTCATCTTAAGGAAATATCCATTATTTGGCTGTTTATCAAAAATCGGGATGAAACCAATTATATTCATTGTATTATTCATATGAATTATTTAACGAAGAATAAAATTTAACGGATGTTACATATTACAGTAATGTTAGTCTTAAATGATCATTGAAATCATTAATGTCCCATTAAATAATATTTTATTTGCTGCTGTTGGAGTCTATTTAAAAAAATAACGATTTTTGTTCCAAGTATTTTTTAAGAAAAAAAAGATCAAGGAATATTTTTGAAAAAGGATAACAGTATTAAATATAAATTTAAGAGCTAAATAACATAAAAATAAAAACCTTTTAATGTTTATTATTCCAGTATATAATCCATGACTGTCTTAATATTAGAAAAGTAAAAGAGTTAAAAATGAAGAAAAAAATTTAAAAGTAACATTAAGCTATTAGAAAGTATATAATTAAATAGAAATGAGTTATACTGTGTTTTCCGTAGAAATCACAAACAAGTTTTTCTAAAGCTTTTATGCATTTTCAGATAAATTTCATAGCATCAATTAAACCTGAAAGTATGGACCTAAAAATTAATTTGTTTTTGTATCACGGCTTCATTATTTATATAGTTGCCTAACGCGATCATCTCGCACGTCCTTAAAATATAAATTACTAGTGCGAGGTCCAGCTGTTTTAAGCAAACAACTATTTGGTAAGTTCACCGAACTACAATGTAGCAAAATGTTTACATACTTTTTAGGGTTGTTTACATTGATTTGAATGAATAACGTACAGATCTTATTTTATTTATATATATATAA
>NC_092207.1:46155316-46255240 GCF_043381705.1 Parasteatoda tepidariorum | reverse complement strand
AGCTGTTTATCATATATATATATATATATATATATCATATAAATAAATATCTAACTTGAAAGTTGAACAGTTTTTCCTGAACTTTTTGTTTAATCTGATCATTGATATAACTCGGTTATCACGCCTTCCGCACCAAATTACTTTTCACCGTCTATCGAAATTGGGTAGAGATGAATATAATCAATGTTTAAAAAAAATGAAAAAAATCAAAAGATTTTGAGAACAAAAGAAAAGCAAATAAAATCCACATTCACCGTTTTTCTTCTGTTCTATATCTGTTCTTAGGAAGAGATAACTTCTCCAATCCTAAGACGCAATAAATAAATAAATCTCGCTTTCTGCAATATCCAAAAGAGTGGAGGGAAAAAATATAAAAAAAAGTGTTTTTCCTTTTAGAGAAAGTTAGAAGTTTGAAATTAGGTTCGTCAAAGTGTTCCTTTACGTCTTCAAAGTTCTTTTTCGTTTTTTTTCTTCTCGTTCGTTTTTGTTAACCCCCACTCCTTTTTTGATCTTCCATTTGAGAGCTTTCATCGAGGTGGGAGGAGAAAAATAAAAAAAAAAATATATTAGAACACGTGAGATTGCTGGATGTGATGATTTTAACTCGACCTCAACTGTAGTTTGCTTTGTTTTTTTCTTAAAAAAAGAATTCGTTTTTGCAAAGATAGAAGAAAATTTATCTTTGAAAGTGCACTAATCGTATTTCCAAATTTCAGTAACAACTCAGTAATGTTAAACTGAAATTAAAATAAATATATTTTTTTTACGAGCTGAAGTATAATATAGTTCAAGCATGTATTATACTTTTTAATATTTAATTACGAAAAGTAAATAAGTACAATATTTCTTGCATATTCTATGTACAGAATAAGTTTTAAAAAATAGCTTTCTAAAAAACTAAACTCAACGGCTCGACAGCCCAAGAGAGCAAAGGCCTACTGTGCCCATTTCAGTTTTCTTGACCTTGGGGTCTGGGGTGCAGGAGCAGATGTCCCGCTCAGGTGGTCAGCCGAACGCGGAACCCCCAGTGTTTAGTTCCCAAGCAGGCTTGGTACTCATTTATCGACCCACTGAAGGGATGAAAGGCTGAGTCAACCTTGCCCGGACCAAAGATCGAACCAGGGACCTGCGGCATGAGAGCGCAAAGCGCTACCGCTCAGCCACTGGGCGTCAAAAATAGCTTTCTAAATAAGCTGAAGATATGTTTATTGACTTTATTAATGTGAAAACTTGAAAATTTTGTACAAGAATTTTTAAACAAAGGTGTAAGATACGCGTAACATACGTACATTACATACAATAGCTCACATGCATATTAAAATAGGATATTTAATCCTTAAAAAAAATTAATAGTTTTCAAAAATAAAGAAAAAACACAACTAGCTTGATACGTTATCATTTTATGCTTTATTAATTGGTAGTTTTAAAGAAAATTTTTATTTAATTTTGCTTCAATTTTTTCGGACGTTTTTCAGGTGACGTTGAAATTTGTTAAAAGGAAAATGCGGGAATTTAAATAAAAGCCAAACAAATTTCAAATTTACGCATGTTAGCACAAACAGTGCTTCATCAGGGGACAAATTGCCACACTAATTTTGCTTAAATATCAATAAATTTACTGCATATCAAATAAACATATCAAATGAATTTACTGCATTGTTAAATCTAAACATTCAAAACTAATGAAACTTCTTTTTAATGTTTCAAAAAAATAATAATAATAACATTTGCTTAATAAAGACCCCGAAGAATATTTTTTCATATTGATTGAATAATTATCGTAATTTTTTTTTCAGAAAACAGATAGAGCAAGAAATACAATGGACAATAAAAGAAAATGAGCAAAAATTGTTGACATTAGTGGCGAATGCGTGTTGTCAACCACTGAGTAAAGGCAAATTCAAATATGACGGATTGGATGCTAGGACTTATGTTTTTGACTTAAAATTATATTTTCAAACAATTTATCATTAACATTTTTAAGAACGTCTTTTTTGCAAAGAAGTTCACCCCGCAGTTAAAAAGCAAGAAATCCTTTTTACAATTTAGAACAATACAGTTCTGCATATTCCAATTAAATATTTGTTTTTCTTTAATATATGTGTTACCGGTAATGTATGAAATGCAGGTATTCTATAGAATTCTTGAGCATTGAATATAATATCGGGCATTTTTAGGGCAAGTATGAAAGATGAGAACTATTACAAACGTTCAATAAGCACTGTATATAAAAACTTTGTATTCTTAAGAATGACTAACGTTATTTAGGCAAAGTAGGAAAAAAATGTCCTGATAAAGTTTTTACATAAATGACGTACATCCCTCAAAAATAGAATTGTAATTTTGAAAAAATAATGCGAGTGCAATTAAAAACATTTTGAGAAAAACCTAATAAAAAATTAAAGTTGCACGAACCAAAATTATATCTTTCTTATTAAAGGAAATAGAATTTTCATATAAACAACAGAAATTTAAATAAACCTACTTGTTGTCACATGGTAGGTGCTTGAATGACATTTCATTACATTTAAAACAAATCGCAGATGTATTTTATACTTTTCCGGTTAGTCATTAGGTATTCTACAAAATGCCTAGGGAATGTGAGAAATATGAATCTTTTCATACATTGCCGAATAGTTCATGGAATCATATGCAACCCCTAAGCAGTCGATAAAATGCTTAGGTATTCAAACTTTGTAGGTAACATGGATAAATGGAGAAATAGGATCACGGAATCCGATTTTTTTAATGCATCTCTCCACAAATTCTTCAAAACATGTTTTTTGTTTTCGAAGAGAAAATGCTTAAAAAACTTTGAAGACAAACGTAATATTTAAGAAAATTAGACAAATTTTATTTGGACGTGGAATGAACGAAAAGAAGAAATAAAATCAAGCTGAATTAAGACATGGAAGTTAATCAATATGCATCCATCCACATAAACTTATCCACATGGTTATAGGAAGTAAGCTACTGTAAAAATTAGGTAGTATGAGTGATAATGTCTTGGAAATCAAACTCTCGTTTTTGACGATTCGTCAATACTTGAGCAGCATTTCGTTAATTTTGAGATTCATTTTAGCACAAAATCACAGGAGGTGGGATGAAATACAATGCATAAAAAATATATAAATAAATAACCTTAAATCGAAACCTTATCGTAGTGCATCGGGCGAGATTGTTCTCTGGAATTACGAAAATATAAAGAAGACTAGACGATGAAAAACTAAGTGATGACCGGTCTATATTGTAATCGAGGAGTTGGCCTCATACCAGGAAGATCCTGGGTTCAAATCCCGATTCGGGCATGGGGTTAATTACCTCTCTATGTTCCCTCTTTTCTTCTCGAAGTGACTTAGACTCGAAGTGACATTGATCTACCTATATGGTGCCCACGATAAAATGATTTTTATAAAAATTAGAGCATTGGGTACAGCGAGTTATTTTATTTATTTATTTATTTTTTTGGAAAAAATATAATGAAAAAAATTTTTTTTCATTTGACGAAAAAAATTTTGTCACTTTGACGATTTTTTTTTCTGAACATATACAAGGAAATGGTATCAACAAAAACGAAGCAAGTTGCGTGATATTTGAGTATCAATTATTTAGTGTGCATAGACTGTTTTGCTAAGGCTTTTACAACAATGCTTGTATTTCTGATAAGCTATTAAATTTCTTTTCATAAATCTAATCTAGAATGAGAAATGAGGAGGTGGAAGCTTATTATTTATTAAACCGTACTTAGTTTATTATATGATTTAATAAAAAAATTATTTATTATTTATTTACTTATTTACTTCTTTGTTTTCTGTTGTATGAAATTTTTAACAGATCTTAGATACCTTCGTATCACTATTTTCAAATCAGCAAAAAATTTATCACAACATTTATGCGATTACTCTGTAATGGATTAAGTTTTTAAATTTGTACATTACAAGAAAAAATTTATTTAAAGTCTCGTTTCAAAAACAAAAACGTAGTTTTAGCAGCGAAACTAATTTCAGATTTAAAAATTCCTACGTCAGAATTTGTCAAGATCAAGTATTTGTATGAATTAAACAAAAATATTTTCTTTAATGTAATTATTTAAATTATTACTTTCTCTTGATTTAAACGGAGGTTGATTTGCAAAACAAGCTAGATTTGCGTTTGTTCCCTCGTAACATTTAATAAAGATTTTAAATTCCTCTACCAATGAATTGTCTCTTTTGAAAATATTATAAATTTTATAAATTTAATAAATTGCATAAATCATCTGAAAAAAGAGTGATATAAACAATAAAAAACATTTGAATATATTATAAATTTTAGAATGATTTGACATTTCAACAAAATTTAAATATATACTAACACTTTCTCGTAAATTTAAATTTACTTACAGAAATAGCAATTTACTGTTACCTAAATAACGATATTTCGTTTTATTCAATAGTTCTAAAATAAAAATTTTAAAAAAAGCTGGAAAGAACGGAATATTTTTTGCAAAATAATTATTGACTATTTAAACTACTTACTGAACTCTAATGAAAAGTCCTGATTACCTCTTTCCAGTACCATTAGCTTTCCTTTAATGCTCATGATTAAATCGTGCACTAACACGGTGTTTTTCCCAGTAATTGACCGAATTTTCTGTGGTGAAAATTGTTTATGTAAATGTCATATTGCATTTTATACAGATGTTCGGTGGTTTTTAGTATGGGTTATAATGAAGCGTTCGTTCTTAACTTTTCTATTTCATTGGGGGAAACTTGTTCACCCTACATTTTCCTCCAAAGTATTATATATATTTTGTTTACCTTATATAGATTTAGAAGTTGTGCTCATTATCTACATTTAATTCTTCAATATATCGAAAAAATAAGTATTAATCTAAAGCATATTTAGCTGAGAAAATAACATATATAGTGCGGAAAAAGAATAAACGTACCACCCATAGTAACTTTTGATACAATGGACGGATTTTCACGTTCTAGGACTCAATCGGAATGGTAAAAGGGGGCAATCTCAAACTAATTAATTAGAGAAGACCATACTTTAAAATGAAAGATCAGACACAAAAACGTAATTTCTCTGACTAAGCATGCCTTTTTTCGACAGATCCGAATTTCATACCTCCAAAAGTTAAAGCTCGGCAATTTTTACAGAACCCGTTTAGTAAAGATTTTGCAAACATTAACAATAAAATATAGTTTTATAATAAACGATAAAATTAGGGAAATGTGGTAAAATTTAGTAATTTTTTCAAGATACTCTAGAACAAGGCATAAAAACCATTTATTAGGGTAAATTTACTTTTCAGGTTTACATCTATTTTAGAAAATGTGTGGTAACAAAAACTATAATTTCTAAAACCAGAATTTTGGTAAACCGTTACCATAAGAATTGTAAAATTGTCAAAATAATGGTTTGAACAACGTATATTTTGGTTCTTAATTGTAATGATGATTTTTTTTCACCATAAAGGTCATTACCATAAAGTATAGTAAATTTACGAGAATTTTTTCCCCGTATACTGTGCTAAGTAAATATGAAATTTGGAGAACGCAAAGATGCCGCAGATTAGCCTAAAGCATCTAACTCAAATAAAGTATACATTGTTAGAAAATTTGCTAGTGAACCAAAATTACCACATAAGCTAGAACATTTTATGAATATTTGCTTACCGAAGTTTTTAAACAAATTTTTTTATAAAGAAACACATTAAAACATTTAAAATTAACTTGGTGATTGTAAGAAATCATTACAAAAATACAAACTATTACTTAATAGTGCGTAGTCCTATTATTATATATAATAAATTATTACATCGTTTTAAAAAATATTATTGTTCACAAAACTAAAAAAATACTTACAAAAATGCAAACTATTACTTAATAGTGCATGATTCTATATTTAATAAATATTATTTTCAAAAAAAATAATAATTGATTACAAAAATGCCAACTATTACATAATAGCTCATGGTTCTATATTTAAAAAATATTATTTTTATAAAAAACTAAAAAAGTACAATAGGATTTAAAGAAATAAGAGTTTTGAAAACGTTATTGTTTTTTGATTAATTCCCAGGTTTTACTCTAAAAATTAAAACTATTTTCTTATTAAAATTCCACTTTCTAAACTATTTGAGATCTTTTTTTAACAAGAGTCAAAACAAAATGGTAAAATATCTATCCAAAGTTTAAAATGGCGATAAAAGAGATTTTTCCTAGCCTAGACAAATAACACATAAAACATGAATGTAATCATTATAGCCGTTTTAACAAAATCATTCGAACCCTTTTCACTCCATGCGAATGAAGTTGTAAAATGATTTTGTTTACGTCTGCCTGTCAGTCTGGAGCGTATTTTTCAAAGAGAAAAGAAAACTTCAACTTCAAACTGTCTTTTTCATTTCACTCAACACATTTAATGCGGAAGATTTCCTGGATATGCGAGCAATTTATTTATTTTACTCACAAAAGGGATAAAAACAATAGCTGACGGAACACTTTCGTATCTTCGAAAGAGCTCTTTCGTTAAAGCACATGTCTTCCATCTGGATCTTCTTAGAAGCCTTGTGATACTTGTGAAAGGATTGATCCCTTGAATCCAAAGTCTAACATAATTGTTAGATTTAATGTTAATCCAGGTGTTAATATTTTTGAATTTAGGAAATTGTTTGTCAAGATTGATTTCTTGGTTATTACGTGTTAAGATGACTTTCAAGACATATCCTCGAAATTGTTGATTCGAATGATAATCCAATACCAGGAAAGAATTATAAATTGAATTTTAAATAATGTCAAAAGAAATGTCTATCGACGATACTTAACACTAAACACTATTGGAATTGCGACGAGTGTTATTACTAATAATGTCGCTTTCTGAGATCTTTATTTCGTGTAAAAAATTTGAAAATCTGTCGTTTTTGATATCGAAATTCAAGATGCATTTTTTCTTGCAGCTCAAAAACCATTTATTTTAGAAAATCAAATTACAATATGTGTAGAAAAATTAACTGGGTGTACAGTGAGGGTGTACTGATCGTTAAGACACGGTTCCCAACAGATCACCGAAGTCAAGCATCACTGGCTACGGTCAGTGTGCTGGTGGGTGACCACTTGGATCAGTCTGCGTAGGGACCGAGGGTGTGCGGTATGGGTCCTCGTTAAACTGTTCTACCGTAAAGTGCTCGACTTCGCGTGCAGGTCGTCGGGCTACCGAAGCAGGGGTGCCATCCCCCCTGCAGAGGATCAAAATTGTGATGGCATATATTCGAATCACACTCAGGGGTGCTTCCCAGACCGTCGCCAATAGCCCATCGTGCAGCTCTAGGGCGACCTAAATTAATTACTACTACTGAATAACTTCGAATGCTAATTTAATAGTAATCTAATAATATTAATAATCGAATATTCATGTTCAAAAACTCAATCTTAATGGTTCAAGAGAGTGACCTCAAATATGTTAATCAATTAATGCAGAAGATATTCTAAGTAATGAAATTAGAAGCAAAAACATACTTTCTCAAAATCAACATACATTTCTTTGATGGATTCGCTTTTTTGACACCCAAAATATAAAGGACAGCCGCATTCTAGGAAATATGGTCCCAAAAGATTTTTTCATGAGAGCTGTACGAAGTTTGAACCCCTTAATGTTAATTTTACTTTTTGCGTATTTCCCCATATCTCGAGAACTGTTTAAGCGAATTGAAACGCTTTACGCAAAATTATAAAATTTGTTTTTCCAAAGATAATTCCATACAAAAAATAAAAATAACTTTTAGTAAATATTTATTACTTTTCATTAATTTATTTTGTAATTTTTGAAAAAATATTGAATGGTAAATAAGTTCTCTTATTATTTTAAAGAATGCAATTTTGTATGGCTTAGAAAATCCTGAGCGTAATCGGTCGGATAGTTCCTGAGAAATCGAATTTTAAAGAAATCGTGTTTTTAAAATTGAATTTCTTAAGTACTATTTCACCGAATTTGATCAGATTTTGTATTTTGCCCTGTAAAATTACATTCTTTCAATGATGCAAAAATTGTGCACCATGTAATTCAAAATTTGTTTCCCTATATACTAAAAAATTTGACTAAAATGCTAAAACGTAATAAACATTTACTAAAAGTTAACATGGAATTATCTTGGGATAAATGATTTTTATAACTTTGGGCAAAGTTTTAAATTCTCTTAAATAGTTTTCGAGATTCGGGGAAATACGCAAAAGGCAAAATTATCTCTAAGGGGTCATTGTGACCACATTTTCCAAATGGTGACTACCCCTTATATTTCCGTCCCCTTATAAATCCGAATCCGTCTTTAAAAGGTATATTTGCTCAGGGAAAGTACTTTTTTTTAGGATTTCGTAACTTAAAATGCACTAATCTGCGGTTATCCCCTATTTTTGGGGCATCAATAATCTAAATCCGTCGAAAAGAGGATTTATTTATTCAGAGAATGATTGTTTTTGTGTCTGATTTCGTAACTTAAAATATCATCTGCACTAATTAGATCTCACCACGAACCATTATGATTGATTTTTAGAACGTGGAGATTTGATTATTTGATCAAAAGTTATTCAAGATGATCCACTTATTTTTTTTTTGCTCTCTGTGCAATTGAATAACAAAAATACTATTTGAAAGCTGGTTCGAGAACTATTATCTGTTGAACTTGTTGAACGAAATACAAACTGCAGAATTGAAATTTGACAGGCTAAATGATATTTTCATTTGTAAGCGTCACACAAGTTCTGTAAAAAAATTCCTTCACGAAAGCTAATTTACGCCTACGCTTGAGACAGGAATTCCCCTTTCTTCCGGGTTTGGTTCAAAATTACAAGTTTGCAATAATAATAGTTGCAATAATAATAGCAAACAATAATAGTCGTAAACTCAAATTTGGGTCAGATGTTCAACACCGGTTATAAAATTAAAAAAATAAATAATTTGGTGTATTTGTTAAATTTTAAAACTACCTACTTAACTTACTTAAGTAATACAGTCTGGAACAGTCTTTTTTTAAGGACAAATATCATATTACAACGAATTAGAGGAAGAAATAGAAATGCAATTAAATATTATGAAAAAATAGAATATTTATGCAACATTGTGTGCAAATATTCTATTTCTAATTAATTTTTGTTTTCATTTACTTTTTTTTATCAAATATTGGTGCTATATTAAAGTATTTAAATAAAAATATATACTTTTCTTTCTCAGTACCGGTGATAATTGTAAGCAAGAAATGTGACAGAACATGAAAAATTACATTTCAAGCACCTAAAAAATAGTGAACCCTAATTAGAGAACATAACGTAGAACAGATGTAGGGATAAATAATATGTTACGTTGTTATAATTTTCATTCTAAAATTGCGGTAAAGTAACCGGCAGCTATCTGTCCATTCAATTAACCATAAAGTTTAAGGTTAAGAACATTTTTACCTTTATGGTTTTGAGACCGTTTACAACTAGTACGATTTAAAAATCATACATACAAAACTTTAATATTTTTAACCATTTGCAACTAGCCTGGTTTCAAAACCGCAAAAGGGAAATATAACTGGACAGTGAAGCTAGGAAATTAAACAGGATAATTGAGCAATGCCCATTACTTTTCATTAAATAATGAACATTGAAGTTAGGTTACTATTGAATATTGATTTATTAAATGAACCTTGAAGCGTGGTTTAATTAGTTTATCCAGTTGTATCACCAATCACGAAAGATAGAAAATATTAGTGGTCAGAAGCATTATGATGCAGCCATCGATGTCTGAATAAAAGTTTCGTGTTCTTGCAGCCCAGGGTCAGACATTGAGAATTTCAGGACACTGAAAATTTTTCATGTGTTTAAGGGAATAGAGAAAATATTGCGTTGCCAACGCTGGGAAGAGATTGCCATGAGATTCACAGATTAGTCATCTCGGATATAGTCCCGCAGAGGACTGATCGTTAAGACACGGTTCCCAACAGATCACGGAAGTCAAGCATCACTGGCTGCGGTCAGTGTGCGGGTGGGTGACCACTTGGATCAGTCTGCGTAGGGACCGAGGATGTGCGGTATTGGTCCTTGTTAAACTGTTCCACCGTAAAGTGCTCGACTTCACGTGCAGGTCGTCGGACTACCGAAGTGTCGGACTACCGAAGTCGGACTACCGAATTCCGTCTGTTAAACCACATTAAGTAAAAGTTATTAAACGGTTTTTCTCACAGTTAACAGTTTAAATACCATCTTATTTATGGTTATTAGACTGTTTTGTCTAAATTTGGAATAATAACATTTAAATAAATTGTTATTTGACCTTTTTCCAGAGAAATTTATAACAGTGTAGAAAGAGTTAGAGGAATAAATGAAAATAGATTTAATAAAAAGAAACAGAATATTTATGTAACGTTGTTTCATTTACTTCTATTATAAAATGTGGGTGCTGTATCATAATGTTTATGTAAAAAATATGCTTCTTTTGCTTAGTAACGGTCAAAATTATGAACAAGAAGTTTGACAGAATATGAAAAATTAAATTTCATACTTGTCTTGATCACAATATGCCGTAATAATTATCAGATAATATTTTCAGTCAAAGAAATCAAAGCATTTTATCAGTAAAAAAAAAAAAATCGAAAATATTTACTACGTATGTAGCGTACAAGAAGCAAAAAATGTGACTAACCTCGATTAAAGAAATCGGTCTTTCAACCTCATTAGTCTTCGACACCTGCTCGCTAATTATGATAAATATTGTTAATTACTTTTATTAAGAAAGAAAAATGTTCGCACCATCGAGGTTAGTAAGTAGGAAAAGAAACCCAAAAATCATATAAAAAATAAAATGATCGCGGTTTGCGTTTAAATCGTTAATGGAATTTAACGATTTTCTTTTTGTCGCATTAAATTCAATTAAACATTCTTGAGTAAGGAATTTTTCTTACATACACAGAGCGAAAAAATATGAGAACAAGCAAAAAATCGCCAATTCTAGAAATCTCATTTACGAATTCGTAGACAAAATTCTGAAGTATAAATAAAAGCAAAATAATTTTTTGTGTGATTTTTTAATAATTAAATTAAAATTTCCAAATATAAACCTGTTTAAATCCAAATGATATTAGGAAAGAGTATAAGGTCATTGTATTTTCCTCCCTAATTATTGAAATTTTTGAAAATATTTTGAAATCATTAAATACTTTTTAACATATTTTCATTGATGTTAATTTTTGTTAATTCCTTATATTGAAGCAAAATTTCATTTCTTTTAACTGCAATAAGATTTCGAATTAATAAAACATTTTCGTCATATATTTGATAGTTTCATGACGAAATGATTCCTAAAATTAACTAAATACTCTTCAAGGATTGTTAAATAATCAAAAGTGAAAGTTTTAGTTTTTAGAGTGCACTGCACAATCAAAAGAAAACGACTAATAATAAGATTACATGTGCCTCATTTAAGATACAGTATCTAATCTTGTTATAAAAATTTTTAAAAAAAGCCTTGTTATTTTAACAAAAAGTCCTCATATCATTGTGGTTGGGGCAAGCTGCTGGTAGAACTCATAAAAAGAGTCAAAACTGGGATTCAAACCTAGGTCACTTCTTTCTGAGTAACCTGAGCCACTGAAGCTCTAGTTTTTATTATGAATAAAAAAATTTAACAGTCTTTACTACAAATAAACTTTATTGTCAAAGTGCTACTGACTGGATTAATATGTTTCTTGGGATATAATTTTTATGTAAGTTAGGTTGCCTGATATTTTTTTAAGAATGGGTCACTATAGCTTTAAATGTTTTCACACTTAAATATGATTTTAATAAAATTTTTAAGATAAAGACAGTTAAAGGCTTTAATTCATAATAAAAGCTAGAGCCTTAATACCTCAGGGTACTCAAAATGAGGGGGTCTAGGTTCGAATCCCATCTTTGACTGTTCGTGTGAATTCTAACTGCACCTCGCCCCAACCACAATGCTGATATAGACACTTTTTCTTAAGATAACAAGGCTTTTCGATCAAATTTTTATAACAAGATAGAAGTCTTGAATGAGGTACATGTAATCAACTTCTTTATTTGTCGGTTTCTTTTGTTTGTGCCGTGAGCTCTTAGAAATAAAATTTTCCCTTTTGTTTATTTAGCAAATTATTGAGCAGTATTTCGTTAATTAAAATCATTTCGTGACGAAATAGCGTGATTTGTGACGAAACGTAAACTCTGAAGACGATGTGAATATCTGGCGAAAATGTTTTCTCAATTCAAAACCTCATCGAAGTGCATTGTAGGAGATTGTTAACTATAATTACAAAACTAAAATGAAGACTAGAAGATCAAAGTTAAAGTGACGAAGTAAATTGCCTAGTCTATATGATGGTCAATGAGTTA
The DNA here is from genome assembly GCF_043381705.1 of Parasteatoda tepidariorum. NCBI lineage: Eukaryota > Metazoa > Arthropoda > Arachnida > Araneae > Theridiidae > Parasteatoda > Parasteatoda tepidariorum. The sequence continues at coordinate 46,242,869 of NC_092207.1, read as the reverse complement.
GCCTAGTTCTATGAAGATCCGTGGTTTGAAACTTGCTGCGAACCGGGATATAACTTATCTATTTGTCCTTTCGTTAAAGTGACTTATAGTAAAGTTATATACATTAGACACCACAAGGTTTTTTTTTTCTTTTGGAAAAATGGAATGGCGAAATATTTCATTAATTTTGACGAAATTCGTTTCCTTGAAGAAGTAACGATAGTTCTTTCGTCACTTTGACGATATTTTTGCTTGAAGCATATACCAGGAAACGGTTTCGTCAAAATCGAGGAAAGTTTCGTGATATTTGAGCATCTATTTCTTATAGTGTGAGTTAATCTAAATCAAAATCAAATTTTAATCAAAAATTGGAATGTTTTAAAAGAATCTGTATCAATTACACTAAATTGAGATTAAATGCATCAATTTTTTGCAAATATAATCAATATCCATTAGAGTAACAACTTTTTCTAGTTCTATCCAAAGAAATCATATGAAAAGTAAATAAAATGGTGCATTTTACAAGAGAAATTGATATATTTCAATATCACAAAAAGAAATTAGGTATTTAATTAAATTACCAATTTCCTGTACCCTTAACAATGAGCTTGAAAGTTGATGAAGTCATTACAGTAAAAAACAGAACTAAATTCATCATTAACAATGTGACAGCCTTCTGTGATTTGTGGAAAGATATTTCATCACACGACTTGATTAACAAAGATAATCGAAATTTAAAAAAAACTCGTTTTCTATATTCAAAATAGAAAACGTTCAGTTATTTCACTCAGCCACATAATCGAATGAATTCCAATAATCACTGCACGCAGATTTGTTAAAGATAGAATGATTTAATTCTCTTTTATTATTTATTTTCAATTAATAAAACTAACGTTTTTCTGCAATTTTTTTAAGAGAAAATAAATGAGATCATAAAAAAAATCCTTTAAATGGAAAAAATAAGAATTTAAATCAATAAAGTACTTAGGTATGTTTCATGATATGATTCATTATCATTACAAAATACTATGCAACATGTATAAACGTTTAACATTTTAACTTTTTTTTTTCATTTCTAAGAACTGAAGGGAAATTTAATGGTTAATAGACATTATATTTTCATAATTTAATGTCATATTTTCAGATTCAAACCATTATTATTTATTGTAAAAAGATTTTTATAAACAATTCAAAGCAACTTATAATACTTCATTTTGGTTAATTATAACTAAATATTTGACTTCAAAGTTCACATTTCAGCAAACCGTTGTCATATAAACGGAAAAAATACAAAATGAATAGTTTAAATGGGGAATATTTCGGTTATATTAACTAACATTATGAGTTTTTGCCTGAAATGTCATTGCAATACAGTACCAAAAATGTTATGAATAAAAGATTATCAAATAGTATTAGATAAGAGATTAATGTATACATAACTTTAATCTGGTCAGTATTATTAGCCATTACTTATGCTCTGTTGTTTGCAGCAAACAATGAAAATTATATAACAAAACTAAAATAACAAATCATAATAAGATAATAAAATATTTCAAATGTGTATTATCAATAATTTTCTTTTTAATTTCATCCTTGAAGTTACTTTGAAAAACATTTCTAGTTTAGCACCTAAGTTTTTTGTTTAGAAAAAAAACAACTTATGTTTTTCAGATGAGGTGCAATTCTAATCCGTCAAAGATCTTGAAAAGGCAGCCTGTTGCTGAATGAATAAGAGCGAAAATTCATTTTAATGTTCTTTAGGACTGTATCCGGAACTTTGACACTTTTAGAACATTAGATTGCATGGACATAAAATACATGGACGAAGTGAAGTTCGAGGTCCTGAGAGAGGGGCTGACTGATACACAATTCAGATAGGTAGACTGGCAGACACTTTCCATAAAAGAGGTGAACTTAAAACATTCCGTCTTTTTCCTCCGCGATATCCATTCCAGAATTATTCATGAAAGATTTCTCTCTTGTTCTTTATACTGAGAAGAGGCCAAAAAAGAAGTCCAAAAAAGAAATGAAGCACAGGGTTATTCAATTTACAAGCTCCGATTTTGGGAAACTTTTTACTTTCCTTCGAAAAGTATTATAATCGCGAAGAAATTCAAAAACGAGAGGCAGACGGATTTACACATTTTAAAGCCCTCCCCCCTCTGGCTCCCTTTTGCAACACAATTTGAGTGTTTCCACGCAGGATATTAACTTTAGAGTGTGTATTGGATGAGACGCACTCTCTTCTTCGGTGAACAAAAAAACTTTTTGAGGCTAGCGACGCTCATACTATGTTTGTGTTTAAAAAAGAGTATATTAGTTTTTGGAAAATTACGGTTTCTCTGGAGAGTCTTGCTGGAAACTGTGTCGTCTATAACAATGTAGCAGAAAATGCTTGTTATTAAGGAAAATTTAGTTTGTTTTTTCATGTATGATCTTAAAAAAGAATTTATTACGAGGTATCTTAAATATTTTGTTCATTGATTCAACATGGAGCGTTTGAAAACAGAATGCGTTAGAATTGTAAACTTAACACAGTTTAAATGCATAAAACAGACAGTTGTAGACAAGTGTAAGCATAGAATAATGTTCTAAAGTAAAGCAGAACAGACTCAATGTAGATACGTGCCATTAAATAAAGCGCAATGATTACAGAACAATGCCAGATCTAAAGCTCAAAATGTCGTAAAATAATTTCGAAAACAATACACAAAGCTGTCACTAAAATATTGGACGATATGTCCATTAAATAATCGCCGTGACGGTTCTCTATGGAGTTGAACTGTCATTGTGAATGTCGATCCATGGTGGCGGCTTGAAGCTATTTAACTTCAGATCGATGAGGGCCAGTCTGTCTGAAAAGTAAAAGGAGGTTAATGCAAAGTGTTGACCGCCTTACCATTGGTGATGAAATTGCGGAGTCTATAAAAACTATAAACCCCCTAGCCCACAATGGGCTGCAGTTTAAAAGCACTTTTTGTCGTGGAAAAGGTATGATTTCTTTCACTTTGATAAACTTAAAATACTTCGAGCTGCTACAGGACAATTCCAATTCTGCCTTACTTAAGTTTGTAATTTATTCAGTCTTTTCATACTATTTCATAGGTTTATGCACTTACATTTACATTTCCAAGTGAAAAATCCAGCACTCCTTGTTTTCTTATTAACAAGTTTTTTTTTTTTTTAAATCTGTTTTTTGGGACTTTATTTTAACGTTATAAGTAATATTATTACTCCACGATCCGTTTCCTGCATTACATCTTGTGTTCCTATCGTTATTCTTTCTAGCCCAATGAAAACTATTTCCCTAAATTAAAATATTAAAAAAAAGAAATCTCAAATGAGAAGAACGAAGGGAAATTTTTTACAATTAACACATTTGAAGAGCCAAATGTCGCACCACTTAATTTGCTATCATATTTTTACTGTTTTGACTAAATAGAGCGCCATATGCACGAACTTAACTAAACTATACATTCAATTTTCAATAATCTATAACGGTCTCAAACCATCGATTTTGTCAGCAACGATTGATTTGAATATCATTGTAATCTTTATGGGTATTCTTGTATTCTTTATCTTCTATCTAACAATGCTAACAGATTATCTCACAGTGATCGCAGATTATCTCAAATAAAAAGTTTATGTTAAATGATTGTAATCTCTTGAATGATTGTAAGAAAACGGAGCAAAATATTCAAAATGAATAAATGCTAGGTAAATGTTAGTGACGTCTGTGATCTTCAATGTCAAAAACTAGAGACAATAAATAGGATGTTTCTAACTATACTAGACTATTTTCAAAAAATGAGAGTCATAGTATTGAGAATCATTTTAAAAACAAACCTTTACGAATGTTAGTTTTTTAAATATAGCTTTATGGTATTCAAACTAATATAAAATATCATGTCAAAAATTTAACAAAAGCCAAATTTTTGAAGAGAGTATAAAATATTTAAAAACTATTTAAACAAAAAATAAGGGCCATATACGAAGGATTTAAAAATAAACTTTTGATACTAAGTATAGAAAGGTATATAAGGTTTTAAAAACTTGTATTTAAAACTTGTAAGGTTTTAAAAACTTGTACTTATTTAAAAATTGATTTATGAAGTGAGTAAGTGCATTAAATTTGTTTGAGAATGAAATATATTTTCTATTTATTGAATTTTTAAGAATAGAAAACATTATTTTTCATAAATTAATAAATTATTTTTAGTGCATATTTTCGATTCACATTTTAAAAAAAAGTTCAGGTTTTATATAACAGTATTTATCTTCTGCTATATATAAAAATATGTTGATTAAAATTTATATAAAAAGTATTTTGGATTCTGTTTAAAAAAATTGTTAAAAAGAAAAGGCTCTTTTTAAAGTAATGACGTCATTTCTTAGCTTTTAAAATAAATCTCTCTTCATGCCAATAACAGATATGCAGAAAACTGCAATACCAATCACATTTATGCAATAACAGGTATACAAAACTGCATAAGATGCTTAAAAATGTCTACAGTATCATTTTTAAATGATGCTAGAGATTCCTTCAGAAATTTGTACCTTTTATTTTATTTATGATTTAAATTGTATTTTCTGTCACTCATTGTAAAAAAAAAATATTTGTTGTGAGATTTTAAATTTTTTTTAAAATTTAAATAAAACGTTTCTCATAACAGAGTTTTTTATTTTTATTTTGGAAATACTAAAATAGCACATATAATTAGCAAAGTATGATACACTAGTGTATGAACTGAGTCTTAAAAAAATAGCAATTGGTGAAAGTCATTTAAAAATACAAAATATCTGCATTAAAAATATGTATAATGTCCTATGAATAATAATAAGATATCCTAGATAGTCTTAGAATATGCTTGTTCAGTAACATATTGGGGGGGGGGCACAGAAGGATGGTGCTGTGTGGGATTGAGCATTATCTTGTTTCAACAAGATAATGTTCAACCACACACGTTGCTCCTGGGAGCCCTGCCATGTCTGACTACAAGTATGACTAAAAGATATCACATGGTATTGTATAGGTATTATTTAGGTGAATATTCGTTTAAATACACCAAAAAAAATTGGTTGGGATGTCAAGTGCCAATGTTTGTTCGCTTGAATATGCAGATTGTATTTAGTTTATATTTCTTGAATAACTGCTCATTTTTATGTGAATGCAAATTTGATGTTTTAAAAAAGAAGTAAATATCTATACAAATTAAAAAAAATATTTGTGCATTAAATGTAAATGCATTTTCCCTTGAGCGAAATTTCCACCCTTGAGGAAAAAGCTTCAGTCGATCTTTAAAAATTCTTAAATTTTAATTATTACAAAAAAAAAAGTTTTTTTCGTTAAATTCCTTTGATAATTCTTATATTTTACCAGAAGTAGTATAGTAAAAGGCACTGAGAAAATTTTTAATTCCAATTATTTTATCAACTAAAACATAAAGAATAATGTTTACTTTAAAGCACATAACATCGTGAAAAAGTATACTTCACTGTAGTAGACAAATAAAAATTTAAAAAATATTTCTTTATAAAAATACTTATTTATCGATATAAATAAAACTAATTACACTATAATTTATGTAGTTTTTATTAAATTAACTTATTTTTCCAGTTACACTTATAGATATTTACGGGAGAACGTGCGTTATATTTAAAACGATAATATCTCAGAAGACTTAAGACTAATCTATTTTGTCTGGTATTAAAATATATAATCACTCTCAACGTGAAATAGAAATAAAAAATGAATAAATAATTCACCACGGATCTGTGAATATCATTTTTATTCAAATTTGCATAGGCGTAATCTCTCTTACGGCAAACGTTCTCCCTTAGGAATTTTATTTTTCAACCAGGAACAAGAATAATTTTGTATTTACGCTGAAAATGTGATTTGGTTGAGAGAATGAATTACAGAAAGCGACGTCAGAAACTAATATTTGCTTCTTTATATTCGAAACAATTTTTCCCAAACAAGTAGAATAATCTTCCTTGCTTGTAAAGTCTTTCCCCCCCACCCTCACTCTCGTTCCAAAACAAAATGGCAAAATCGAATTACTGCCTGCGTACTGGAGACGTTCCTTAATACGATACGCATTGGAACGAAAAGGTAACTTTTAACTGCGACCGTCGGTCGTAATTACAGGCATGCACTGCGTTATATATGCGATGGCTGGAGGGAGAACGCCAAATGAAAAACTTCGCCAAGCAACAAAAAAGAATTCTGTTGTGTGTCAAAAGCGAGCCTTCATATCTTAAGCTGAAAATCATTTGTAAGGATGGGGTTCACAACCTGGAATCGATATCGATGAATAAATCTTCACTGTAACATCCATTAAATGACGTCATCAGTCTTCGCCCAGGATGTGATTTTCCTCCCAGTAAATAGCATTTGCAATAAAATGTATTCTCCTTTTTCCTTTGTCGAGATCATTCATCAGCTATTTTAAGCATTTACTTACATTCCAATAACCAGAAAGGGATCTTGTTTTGTGAACACCTGATTGATTTGGTACATATCAGATACCCTAATCGAATGAAAACATTGAACTCGTTTGCAATTTTACAGCCTATACTTGCATATTAAAATTTTTCTCTCTCTTTGGCAACCAGAGAAATAATAGATAAATAGAAAAGTGAGCTTTGTTTTGAAATAGATTATTCGATTGGGGAAGTTGGCTTATGTCTGATTCCATCGATTTTTTTTATTTATTTATTACGTTTGACATGAAGAATGTATTGTTTTTCCTTAAAAAAACATTGTTTTAAATGATTATTTTGCAATTCTTTCTTTTTGATTTCATAGTTAGTAATAGGGTGATATTAATGAAAGATCTCACCGAATCTTGACTTAAAATTGATTTGACATAATTAGTTAGGAAAGCACAGATTTGTTTTTTAAATCTTACCATTTTACGCTTTAATTTATGCTTTAACATAATTCAAGCGTAATGTATGCGTCAATCATACTGTAATGAATTCAGTAATCTGAAAATATCCAAGATCTATTAACAAAATCTCAAGTAAGAGAAAAAAAATTATTCCTGAAAGTAATTTGAAAACAAGACGAAATACACGAATTTACCAAGCAAATATTTTAAAGTTGTTAACTTTTTTAACTATCTCACTCAGAGTTTTACATCAAGTTTATTTGATATAATGTATCAACTGACGGCCAAAAAATTGATTCCACGCTAAATCAGTTACGAACTGCGATTAATATTAATACACTCGTTCGAGTTCTTCGTTTATTAAAGAGGGATTATAGAAATAGTCTCTAACTCAATAAATTCTAAATAAGTACGAAAGATATTGTAATGCCAAAACAGAATATCACTTCTTCAAAATACATTTAAATTATTAATTATAAATTAAAATATTTGGAAATAATAGTAAATGGCTCCTTAGATTTAGAATATGGGGGGGGGGTGGAAAATATCCCAAATGGATACTTAAAGTCCTTGTGAATGGGTTTTCAAAACCCCTCTCATTGAATCATTCATCCATGAAGGTCACGTGGTCTCATTTTCTGGAGATTAAGAGTTTTCGGCGATGAGCATTTTTATGATGACTTTAAGCAAATCATAAAGATAGATGATACGTAGTTAGGAAAAGAGAATTTAATGAACTCTCTGCTCATGAATTTAATCTTTATAAATTGGACGTTTTTCTGTATTTTACTGGAGAAACCACTTTAATTTGTTAGAGTACGCAAACAGCTTTGCATTAAAATAGCTCAAAACATCCAAACTTGCGATAGAATTGCGGTTTTATTAAAAATGACTCATATTTTTAAAGTATAAACCAAAGAGAAAATGTAATTTTTAAAAACATATTGCGATAATCAACTTAATGATTTATGATTTTTTTAAGGAATTGGATTAATTAAAAGAATAGAAATGTTTTCGAGTCCTAAATAAAGGTTTGAATGTTTTTAATTATATGCGATGTTTAGTTTTAGCAAAGAATTTTGACTTAAATTTAATCACAAAGGAGATATTCAATTCTAATTCAGTGCACTTATCTCTAAAATATTCTAATTTTTACATCCGATTTTGTTGAATGTCTAAATATACTTGATATCAAAATAAATCTCGGGACATACAAATTCATAACACGATTTCAGTTTTATTAAAAAGACTCATTTTTAAAGAGAAAACTGGAGTGAAAAATACAGATTATTTTTCAAAACATTTTCAGGTAATCGATTAATTATTTTCTACTTGATTAATTATTCTCTGCCAGATTGCTTTCTAAAATAAAATTAATATTGGAAATACAATTTCTTAATACTTTTCAAAAATCTTTAATAAATTAGCAAACATAAGCCTTGTAATAAAAGTGGTGGATTACTTTTAATTATTGAAAAACAATCCATGTATCTATCATTATCTAATGGCTAATAAAATTTTATTAAAGACTAGGGGGCAAAGCCCCCTGTTCGCTACCGCTCACCAACCCCAATGATTGCTTCGCAATAATTGTTTTTCTTGGCAGAAAACAGTTTTTCTACTAAAGTTAAAAATATTCACTTAATATCTATGTACTAAAAGGAATTCTGTTTACTTACGCTCTTGCGCCTCTACTTCCCACGTCCAAATATTACTATCTATTAGTATTATAAACATTTAGATCTCCTTGTGAACAGAAGTGATTTTTTTAATTATCATTTTTTTAAATAACATTTATATTCTTAATACATTATATTGATCAAACAAATTTGATGAGTTCTCAACCGTAATTTAAAATTTTCGCTAATAATAGCAGTACTGAAAAATAACTTTAAATTAGGGATACAAAAACATTTAAGGGAAAACAATACCTTTACAACTTTTGTTAATTTTATGCTGATGACAACCTAAATAATATGGAAATGAATGGGGGAAAACTGGATCATACCACGTGATTTTCTGGCCAATAAAAATGCACCGACAACAATGGAAAACTGCGACACCATCATTAGAATTTTATATATAGTAAGATATAACTTATCACGTAGATTATACTCAGTGCAGTGCGTCTAGTACTGCATAAATACAATTCCAATTCACTAGTATATAAGACGTGTTAAGTCGATTCTAGGTTCGGGTATCTTTTCAGAGAAGAAGGTTGACATTGTCGATAGCTACCATCCCCACATTGGTTACCCGGACGTAATGTGAACACGCCTATCCTAACAGATACTCCCGTTTCAATTTGAAAACGCCTACTTTATGGTCCACATTCAACAGTTGATTTTCTACTTATGACTGCGACATTATCCACCTCCTCACGCTGTTACTATTCAGTTACGATCACACACAACGCAGAACGTATATACTTGACTGTGAACTTAATACAGCTCTCACAATCAGCACTCAAAAGTAAGGTGATCTTAATACAGCTCTCCCGGCTTCTCACAAAAGCGGCAATGAATCAACCAGTGGTATCAGTTCATCGAAATCTATCACAGCTACGATTCTGGTGGGGGAGAATTGTAGCTGAGCCCTTTATACGTACTACAATTCTGGTGGGGGAGAATTGTAGTGTGTCTATCACTACAAAAATACAATTCCAATTCATTAGTGCATATGACATGTTAACTCGATTCTACGTATGGGTACCTTTTCATAGATGAAGGTTGACATTGCCGATAACTACTATCCCGACACTCAGAGTCAATAAATTGACATAAATATATAAACGGCTCGAAATTGGTCAATAAATTGTCATAAATATATATAAGCGATTTATAATTTATAATGCATAGGTAAAATCACCTTTGCTAATATTTCCCCCTTTATACGTATTTCACAAATATACATTTGTGTAATACAAGTTAATTAAGATTAAAATAAAATTAGCTTAATTGAATATTTTCACGTATAGTAGATATTAAATAAAATTAAAATTTGTATCACAATTTTGTAAGGTATTTTAAGATGTCAAATTAAGGATTTTTGTTTACTTAAATGAAAACTCTTACTAAAAAGAGGAAATTAGTTCAGTGTTTCAAATAAATGTTCAAATGTTTCTATAAAGATTTGGTTTTACCATCCAGTTTTATTTTTTTCATTAAGAAATGAAAAACAATGAATTCTACTTATTAATCATTAAATAAATTTAAAATCGATTAAAATATCACTAAGAATAAAACAAGACGGATAGATTATTCCCCCCTCTATGAGAAAAATCTATAAAGCCTCTATTTTCCTAGAATTTTTGAAAATTGAAAAATATATACAGTTGATATTTTGTTTAAAAAATGAGTCATTTGTAATGATCAAAAAATGAGTTTCAAATTTTTAAATTAAAAGAATAACTAAATAGTGAAAAATTAACCCATTGTTAAAAATAAATGCTTAAATCTTTTTAATAATGTAAGATTTTTGCGTTACCATTTATGCTACTTAAAATTTATTGAAAAACTCAAAAAATAGTTGATTCCACGCATTTATAATTAAGTAAATCAAATATCTAATACAAGTTTAATAAGAATAAATTGTAACTAGTTTGATAAAATATTCCTTATCGGTAGTATACATTTTATAAATAAAAACAACTATATATAATTAATATTTTTTTAATTATATTCTCTGATTACAATTTTGGTTAAATTAATGAGTTCTTTCTTATGAAACATAGAATATTGCTTAGTTGAAAATTATTAATCATGTGCAAATATTTATAAACGCAAATAATAACAAGTTTAATTCTTCTATAAAATGTATTTTTTCTCTTTTTAAAACAAATTAGTTAATTTAATAATTACAGATATAAAGTTAGTTCTTTTACGCCAACGTATGTTTCCCTAAGGAATAAAGGTAGTCTATTCCATACCTGCTTTAGTTAGCCCCCGGATGTCTGTCAAATTCGTTTTATTCTGGATAAGTTTACAGTTACATTTTGTATTGATTAATTTTTTAGAACAATCTTGAAATTTAATTAAATATTTCTTAGTAAAATATTAACTAATTAAAATTTCTAAATGCACTGCTCAAGTTACGTCTTAGGTTTTATTGATGTAAAATTTTTGTTTGAACTGCACTACCCACTCTAATAGGACTTAATATTTTTATCTTTATCACATTAAGACACACTTACTCAAGACAGTGTTTTAAAATTACACAGTCATTATGTTATAATCATAGTTACAATTAAGTTATATTATAGTTATTATTATTCAGATTTCTATACAAGAAAACTCAAGAAATCTTTCATTCATTTTTGAAATAATTATTTTTTTGAATAATTAGATAAAATCAACTTTGATGATTTGCCCATCCTAATTCCGTGTCATGGTGTTGCTCAAAAATGTTGAAAAACTAAGATTATTAAAGAAAATATATGCATCCAATATTAACTTACGCGTGATTCATATTAGAGATAAACGTTCATAAAATATAGATTTAGCGAAAGTGAAGGAGATTTAACCATAAACAGAAAACATCCACCTAATGATATCCCCACAATATCTATTAATTCATCTATCAATCCCATCCAACCATTATCCATGATGTATCTCAGATGGATGAAAATGCTCCAACACTAACCTCCAACACAGGTTTTGTCAAACTCCATAGAATTTTGGGAGTAGCTATCTTAATTACATAGCAGTACCATAACATATAACTTTTCTGTAACATAAAGTACAGCAGCAAATGCCTAACATAGCATATTGGCTGTAACATAAAGAATAAAAATATAACACAGTCACTTACGGACATTCACAAAATATGCATTAACAGCATTCAACATATTGCTCAAGTGAAAGAAAATATCATATGCTGGCGATCAAGTAAATTTTGTAAGTACTTATAATAGTGGTTGTAACGGCTACATAGCCTTAACATAAACTGTCATCTTAACTAAAAGAGTTAGTGATTTACTGAAATTAATTAAATATTGAGTCATCGACGCATTCTAAAGTTGTTGTTTTTTAATTTATTGCTGCCAACTAATATTCAAAGTCATAAATTAAATCTTAAAATTAGGAGACAATCTTCTTAGATATTTAAAGAATCTCAAAAGAAGTTATTAATAAAGAAACGAAAGTACTTCAGTGTTTTTGTTTTCTTGAAATTTTCTTCTTATAGCGTTAACACAATCATTTTTACAAAAAAAAATTATAAGAAACTATAACTTGCAAAATTTTACTTAAGATATTCAACAAAAAAAAAGCATTATTGATATAAATAAATTATAACTGCAACGCTTGGCTTTTTATGTCGAGCGTAGTGCCAGAATTGATAATTATATAACTGCAGGTAGCACAACTATCAATTCAAGTTCAGCATCTTTATTTCAACAAAAAACTTTTTTTAATTAAATTTCTTATTTTACGATTATATGATCATATAAAGACTTTGCGTAAGTTTAATTTTTCTTATTTTCAATGCAAATGAAGAAATGTAAAATCATTTATTTATAATTGCATCGAAATGTAATTGTTTGAAAACATCAATTTAAGATGCAAGAGAGTAAAACTTATAGTTCACTTTAAAGAAATATTAAATGATAACTATTAAATTAAATTCTGTATTAATTTATGCATTTTAATTATAAATATTACAATCCCGAGATTATTATATATCCGGAAAAGTAAAAATGGTAGCGAAATAGTTTAAGTTGAGTAAACTCAAAGTTTAACCTTATAATTTATATAATTTCAAAACAAAATTTAATAGATTCCTTAAAGAAAAGAATCTGTTAAATTATATTCTGAATCTCAAATTACTTCAGTTCATTCAAACCGTTCTTCAACATCTAAAACCTTAGAATAGCACATACGTCAGCCACACCTGTTTTGATTCGATGACATGAGAAAGTGGCTAATAAATCGTCAATCACAAATGCATCACTATTTGCATAAACTCGATAATTCCCGGTACAGTTTCCCTCACTGTCGTAATCGAACGTTGCGAAATACGAACCGTAACAATTTCTCGAATAAATTAGGCAATAATCTTCCTGGTGCACGGCATTCGAATGTCCCAGACTATTGGCTTCCCGACAATCGACTGAGAAGATATCCTTCCTTGAAGGGGTGGAGGGGAAGATTAAGTTTAGAACTGTGGGAATTTGAACAACCCTTGAAGGGACGAGAGAGCTGATAGCTGGACCTTGTCAATCGATAGGTCTTAAAGCACCTACCTCTTTTCGTAGTCCAAAGAAAGCCCCCTTAAGACTTGTGAAAAAGGTCAGATGCTGAAATATGTATTTGAGTTAAAAAAAAATTTCTGGTGAAATATTCTTTTCATGTTAGCTAAACAAGAAACTTTGGAGAACTTATTTTATTTTCGGTAGAAGATATATTTTCACTTTTTAAATCGTAAGGCGTCACAAAAACTGAAAATAATTATTTTCTAACTACATGAACTCGAAGAAGATTTTAAAATTTTTCACAGTAAGAAAAATAAAAAAATACATCTGTACTGTTATAAATTTTTATTATATTATAGTAAGTGGTAAGTAGATTAAAGTATGATAAAGTGATTTTAGAGAAGTGATCGTAAACTTATAGATATAAAATATATCTAAATTCCACTCTTAAAAAACTTTTATTTATTTTTTTGATTTTTTATAATGCCTTAAATATTTACAAGGAAGACTTTTTTTAAATTATTTGAGGGGAAAGTTTAGCTATTTCTGGAGTGTGTAAGAACACGAGATATAATAGCAGGAGAGGGCGAGCACTTCTAAGTTTTGGACAATTTCTCTTATAGATTATCAATTAGATAAGCTACTAAAGCGTTACGACCAGTTAAGCTCAATCTGTCTGTATAAATATTTCTTCAAGAAATTCAGGAGGTTACAAGAGAGAGAGAGAGAACTATAACTTTTGCTTCTTGAAAATTTCTTTGCGTCTCTGAGTAAAATGGCTGGAAAAAATAATTATGTAATCAATCTGAGGAAATGTATATTGTAAGAAGTTTTCAGTTTAAGTTTTTTAGTAATTTTTATATTAAAAAGAAATATATTGCAATAAAATAAACTTTGTCTTATAAATTATCCATAATGGCCATTCTATAATTTTAGAAATTTTTATGATAGATTTTTGATAAGAAAATTTATTAAAACGTTACAACGGAATAAATTCCATTTTGTGGTTGTAATTTAAATTGATTTTTGATTTAAGAAGAGCAAATTACAAAATGTCTAGACCTTGAGTAAATATCAATAAATAAATTGCTAAATAATATATAAATAGTTACATGCTAAAATAATATATAAATAGTTTTTATGCTAACTTAGTATTTCACTAACTAATTTTGAGTGTAAACGAAATATTCATTCCCAAATAAAAGATTATTCTATCCATTTTTACTATTTTTAATGAGTATGCTTGATTCATTACTAAATTTCAATAGAATAATAAATATTTGTAATTTTTAATTTTTATATTATTATTTTATGTTCAAAAACGTAATCTGTGTATACTTAAATTAAACATAAAACATAATTACATAAAACGTAGCATTTATTAATCGTTTTGTTAACACTATGTGTGGGTCGCTAATAAAAGCCATTTGCAAGAAAATTTTACATTTCTCGAAATTCCGGAATCTAATGGATATAAATTAGAGCTATCAACAAAAATTAAATTTTTTTTCTAAATAATTACTAATTTTTGTGTTTTATGAACTTTATTAAGATCTCAAAACAATGGAGCAAACAAGAATAAAAATATTTAAACTCGGAATTTTTTTTCAAAAACAAATTGCCGTAGCCATTTAGAAGCTACAAAGTCAGTTCTAATGGTAACTGATATTAATTTGAAATTGACATTTTCGAACACATGCATAAGCGATACATGAACAAAAGCAACAAAAAAATGATGGTAAAAATTGATGCACAGATAAAAATTTGATGCTCAGATAGATACGATCAAGTAGGGAAAAAATTGAAAATTCTGAAGTATTAAAAGTTAATGAGTAAAGGTTTACATAAATTTGTTTCTAAAAATTTTATACAAGAGAAAATTTGATACGCAAAACTATATTAAAGTTAATAACCAAATTTTAAAAAAATATTATAGATATGAAAATCAAAATATTATACCAGAGAATTTAAATTCTGATTATACAGGAACTGAAAAAAGAATTTCGCTTCCAGATATGAAAATAAAACTCAATATCTCCAATTTTACATAAAAACACAAACGAAACTTGCTTCAAAAGATGGTAGATAGCTTCTAATATATAATAAATAATTTCGTATATTTTCGGAGCTGAATGAAGAAAATGTTTTAGGTAAATCTCTTTGCGTATAGTAAGCAGCTCAAAAATTATCGCAGGAGGTTTACCTGAAATATTTCTTTTTTTCTTTTTTAATTTACACTTTTTTTTTTTGGAAAAGATATAAAATGATTATGGAAAAGGTATGGTTGCTGATTGGTTGTAAATTTAAGGATTTGCATTTAGGCGTGTTAGTATTTCTTGCGCAATTTAATATCTTTTGACATTTGTTCTATACAGAGATTACCTTCTACATAATAGATTTATAGTTACTCCACCAAACTAAAATATTATAGTTAATAACAGAATAAAAAAAGATGAAGACAAATTAATAAAAAAAGTTAGAATTTTCTTTAGTTTATAAGATTCACTAAATGTAAATATCAGGAGAATTTATTAAGTTTTAATAATTCTATGTTGTTACAGGTAAAAAAAAAATCTAACAAGATGAATCAGTCTAAGAAAATATTTTAATTCTGTTTGAAAAAGTACAAAGACTATACTTATATTTAATAAAATTTATAAATCGTCAAAAAATGTAAAGGATTTAAATCCTCAGAATATATTTATAAACTGACATTATAATTAAATTTCCTAAACATAAATGGTTTTGATAACTAGATTTTATTAAAAAATAAAATATTGATCACACAACGGAAGTAAATTAGATTACAGGATCCACCAGAACTGTAACGAAAAGTAAAGAAAGACGAAGTGCAGAAAAAAAATATTTTAATGATATCACTTTTGCCATAACAATTAAGGGAGAAAAATCTCTGTCGGATGGGGAAATGAAATAAAAGGGGGATAGATTTTTTTTCCTCTTCTTCTTCTTCTGGTGATCTCTTTTTTAAAAGCATGACAAACTTAATATCCTCATAAAAATGCTTCGGTGATAATTACCTCCCAAACAAAACAAATTACTCTTTTATTCACTTTTCAAGGTTCGAAGAAAGATAAAATGTTACTCCTTTCATTGCGAAATTCATGAGAAAAGTGAATTTGTGCGATAGAAGAGTATTCTAGTGCATTCTCTTATTTAAGTTGGAGAGTCATTATTTCCAGATTATAAAAAATACTATATGCATGATAAAACAAAATTGCTTTTTGTTTTATAATGCTTTTGCTTTTCTTTCTAAAAATTAAAGAAGTACGTGAAAAAAATAAGATACTTTTATAGAATAAAAAAAAAACAATCTTTTACTATTTTATGAGAAGTTTCGGAAATAAAACTCAATTTCCTAATTGCTCTGGTTAAGAGAAGAAAATTCGCAACAAAACTGTCTTACTTATTAAAATTAGCTTGCAATAATAATTATTGCATTATTTTACGTGTTTTAGGAAATCGCACGCCTCACACGAAAATTTTATATATGTTACAGATAGATTTCAGTTTCAAATATATATTTCTATAAGTAACACTTTTAAAAATACTTCTATATAGTAAATACGCAGTTTAATAATAACATATATAATAACATATAAATAATATATAAATAAATATAAAATTTTTATTTCAAGCGATATTTGTCGTGGATGCTATAGATAAAACATTTTATTTTTGCGGCAATTGTTATGACTTTTATTCTTTTCCTAATTTTGTCAATAGATGTCAGCACAATTCGGTGCTCTTCCATTTCGAAAGAATTTTTATGAGAATAGCATTTTAATATTCTCATAAAATGCCTCATTGATAATTATCTCCCAAAAAAATATTATTTCACATCATGATGATGACCAGAAGTTATTATTCCATTATTTTACTTTCTAAAAATGGCTCTTCCCCTCACAAAAGAATTACGTCAAATATCCGTTTTATTAGCAGGACATTAGAATCGTATTTCAATGACTTATTTATAAAACAGAATTTAACAATACATACTTTTACAGTATACTCTATGGACTGTAACACGCTGATTATAGAAGATTTTTCTCTCGTATATGCTATTTTTATAACATTTTATTTCGAATGCAACTTTTGCGTATTTGATAACTTTTCAGTTTTTGAAAAGAGGGATCTATAATTCAAAGTTTCAAAAAAGAAAGGAAAACATTTTACTGATTTTATGAGAAGTATGAACCTGATATTTATGGATAGCAAACCAAAGTCCTGGCCACTTAGAAAAGGAGTAAATGCAATAAAATGTTTGAAAAAAATTAAAAATATGTTTGTTTTGATTTGATGTTTGTAATCTTATGATAATGAATGTACTCTCTGTTAAAGTCTAGTCTTAACTTCCTGTAAATTCTATAACTTTTTTCCAATACAATTTGAACGACATGCAGTGAACAAAATATCAAGCTGCAAAAGACAGCAAAAAAAAAAAAAAAGAGAAATACACTTAACATAATAGATATAGTTTAAAGCATAATATTATCTTACTTAGGTAAAAAAAATAATAGTTCCGTATGCTTTTGGACATCAATATCTTCTAAAAGATTTATTTTTTTATAAAATGAAGACTTATGCTTTGTAGTTGAGCAGTAACTTTGACAAAATTTTGTTGGCGAAATATTATTTTTTAAGTGAAAATGGGCTACAGGGGAAAATTTTATGCTGGAGTTATTTTGTAAAATTATGCCATGTATTTTGAGGTTGATTTTCAACGCGACCTAGGAATTTCTATCGAAATCTCAGTTTTCAGATGAGAAATAAGACGAAATATTTTTCGTTACGAGGAAAAAATAAGGCATTCTATATACACTTTTGCATCACGAAACCCATATTCTTTGGAGATCTTTATATTTAACAATAGTTCTGTTCTTAAAATGATGATACAAACCTATGAGTTGAACAGCATCTAAGTCTGAAACTTGCTGTCAAAAATTTCCATTTTAAGTAAACGTGTGACTGAATGTTAGCGTTTAAAAGGACAATTTAGATATTGATTTAGTACATTCCAAATGAAAATCTTATGCTTTTTCTTAGTTATTTTTTCTTTTTTTTTTACTTTCCAGATTTATTTTGAACAAGAACCATATTTTTTAAACTCATTTCATAAAGAGTCATATATACTTTCGAGTGAATCTGTTGCTTAGTCAGGAAATTGAAGGAAATAAATTTGATGTTTAAAGTGAAAATATCTACGATTAATAGTTTTAACGTTACTGGTAATATGTTTTAACATTACTAAGGATGTTCAAAAAATTATTTAACATATTTGCACAGAGTAAGTTATACTTTCTTGACATAAATATCTTTTCATAAATAATTCCTTAAAATGATTCCATAAAATTTCATGTTAAACCGCAATTTTTCTGAAATTGTCAAATGCAGTATCATCCTTTGGATGTAAATATGATTAAATTTTAACATTTTGAATGATCATTAAGAAATAATTTCCACACATTTGACAATCTATATTTCCTAGACTTTAAACATTTCAATAAAAACTATTCTTTAAAATGGTGATATAAACTTTAAAGTTTAGTTTCTACTTTTGTCTGCGATGGTAGTTGACAGTTCAAAATTTAATTGAAAGTATGCCTTTCAGCGTTTCAAAGGGCAATTCAGAAGATAAATTTACAGTTTTGCACCTCAAAATGTATACTTTTAAATGAAAATACTTCTTGCAAAAGTAACTTTTTAAAAATGATGCTGAGCTTTTAAAAGTCGAACAGCATTTTTGTCTAAAAATAGCAGGATTTCAAGATAAAAGTATGATAGAATTCTAATATTACAAGGGCAATTTTAAAAAAAATAATAATTTGATACACTTTTAACTTTAAATTATCTATCTATATCTTAATCATTCCTTAAATTGTTTCATACACATCAGTGTTAAGAATGATAGTTGAGAATTTAAAGTTTTTGGTAAAAATATAACTGGATTTTTACATTACTAGACAACTGGATTTTTACATTACATTAAATGAAAAACCTATATCATTATAAATTGTTATTTACATAACGAATCATTCCGTTAAAATGGTGTGCCAGACTTTGAAATTGAACTCTAAGATTGTTTGTGAAAATGAAATTAAACTTTAATGTACTATAGAAAATTTTGATTTGTAATAAGAAATCCATATTTTTTGTCGATCAGTAATTTCTTCGAGAATGAAATTTCTCACCCATTGAAAACACGTTTTTTTGTAAAGAATGCAGAGCGTAGCAGATTCAACAAAAAGTATTTGATAAAATTTGTTCAAAGAAACCCCTTCAACAATGTTATACGAGGGACCACAAATTCCTTATCGGCCTTCAACCATAATATCCCGTTAATCTTAAAAGAAAAATAAACACTTATGAAAATATATTGTATTATATATTGTGCATATTTATTAACATACATTGAACATAAACATATCGCGTATATGTACATGCATACAATGGACATGTATACTTACATATTTTGATATTATATATATATATTATGATGAAAGAAGGATTATTGAGTTAGAGTGCCAATAATGCTAAGATGGAATATTCAGAGAGCCATTTATATTGGTGATGATGATAGGCAGGTGCTGTAGGAGGGTGTAGGGTATTGACAAATTGAAGATTGATGTTGGAAACAGAAGAAATAAATATTTTATGTTTGTTTTAAAAAGATTAAGTTTGTGATTTATTTTAAAAGATAGAAAATAAATATGTGTATGCCAATTCTGGCATCACATATATCCCCGCTGAACACAGAAAAAAAATATGCATATATATAGATTTTTTTTTATTTTTTATTAATGGATCTCCCCCATGTTACAAAAACATTTTATGCATTAAAACATAATATATCCATGGAACTTATAATATACACTTATGTATAGTTAAATATCAAAGCAAAACTATTAAAAAAAATTTATGACATAAAGTTATACTTCAAATATATCTTTTCAATACTCATGTTATTAAATCTTATGATGATGTAAAATTTGCTGAGCATTGTCATCACCTGGACAGGATACTCTAATTTCTCTCGAACTTGAGAAAACTTAATCATAACAAATAGTATAATTTGCAAAATCATTTCATTTTACCATATAGTTTCCTTATTATCTATACTTTTTCACATTGATATACATATACAATCTAAAATATTTAAACATATAAGTGCAATTTATCATATCATATTCTATATTTCTGATTATAAATTAATAAAATGTTTATTAGTATCAAATATTCAAATAATTATAAGTGTCAATAAAAATTCTTTAGTTTATTATTTAAAAACATACTGAGCAGAGCATATCATTCAAAAAATATGAGCTTTTATTTTAGCTCAAAATAAACAGTTGATCAGACTGCTACATTATTTACCTAGGTTTAGTCATCCCTTTTTCATAAGGGGCAAAATTATCATCTCTTATATTTCAAGAGGCAAAATTTTCATCTCTTATATTTCAAGAGGTAAAATCATCTCTATTATTTCAGAGGCAAAATTATCTAAAAATGCAGCATGTATATCTATATTTTTATTTAACATTTTTTTTTTAATCCTTTGAACTAACTAATATAATCTAAAAAGCAGGTGATCAGGATTCTAACCTGAATTTTTGCATACATGATGCATTGTATTAACGTTTATACTATCATGGCAGTATATTTCTGTATTCAAGAAGGTAGAAGTTATATTTTTTTATTTTTACTGCATCTAAAAAAATTCACTTCATTTTAATGAAGGAAAATATAAATGCTCAATTATTCTTATTTCGAATTTCATGAATTTTATTTTTAGCTCAGTTGGACACTTATTTAATGAAAATTAAAGTACTTAAAAAATATTCGACAATTGCATTGTTCAAATCAATAGAATATATATATATTTTTTTTATAATAAAATTTCTGGATTTATTTATGTTTTGTTAAAACAAAATATTCGTGAGTAACTATTTGAATTAACCCTGTTGAATATGCACTTGTAATGAATAAAATGGCTTACTTATGTAAGAGAAAAACTATTTGTGATAAATATAATAACTATTGTAAAATTAAAAAAATATATTAGATAAATTATTTTATTACTATGTTCATCTTATTATAAAAATATCTCTATGTCACTTAATGAATTTTAATTACCTGGCACCTAAGTAAAGAAAATCACCATAAATCATTCCGCACAGATGCCTCCATGCAAAACAACAGCAACAATGAGACAGTTAATGAAATTTTTAATTAAAGAAAAAAATATAGAGGTTGAATTCTTTAATTTTCAAATTTGCAAGCACTCATACCAAGATAACAAAAGTGTGTAATTGTGTGTTTATTATTTTACTTCATAATTCTTAAAAAAAATCTGGGTGAAATTATGTTACACTACTATAAGTACTGATTAAGAATCACTTTGGGATAACTTAATCCTTATAATACATTTTAATAACATGTTATTCCCTATTGTGTTTTTGTGTAGATGTCAATATTCCATATTTAAGTACAGTTATCTTATTTGAAAATTTCAACATTTCAAAAAAATAGATAGTTAATTATTGATATTTATGAGCACTTCAAAATAACTTAATTAGCTTGAAGCTAATTTAAATTGCAAAATTTAAGTGTGCATAAGGGTTTATAAAATATATCATTATTATTATCAGTATTATTTAAAATACATTTCTGGTTTAGTTTAATGAGATTTGTAAATAAACAACAATAATTATAAAAATGCACTTGAAATATATATATCTATAGTATATCAATTTATGGTAAACAGTATAAAAAAAATTTTTTTTTTTTGAAATAATGCAATTCTTGATAATGATCAACGAAAAACATTAACCGTAACATAAATAATGTTAAAATGACCAATTAAATCATACAAAATTGAAATTCTTTTTATGAACCAATATATGATATGAATATTTTAGTTCCGTTGTTCTTAATTAGATTGCAGAAATTAATCTTTGAAAATAAATTTATACATAAGTAGAATGTCAAACACCTCACGATCTGTAAATACAAGATACCTAAAGAAACTTCACATGCAAATTACACCTAACCAACACTATAATCATTTCTTGTTTTGCTTTGAAGAAATTGTCTGTTATATGAATACAAGAGTTGAAGAAATTTTACAAATTAACAAAGTTTGCTTACTGGTAAAATCAGGTGCAAAAACACGAAAGCTCCCATAACATTCATAAAAACAAAACGCAAGAAAGTCTAAAAACATTCCTTCTTATTTTACCAAAAACATTTTCTCTGAAAACAAAAGTATATTTGAATCATTCTGTTCAGACGTTAAAATAGTTTAATTCAAGAGTTAGCAATTTAAATCTTAACACAAATATCATTTTATAGAATAACAAATGTGGATAATAAAAACTCTTAAATGTTATTGCTAAGAATATACAAAAATTCTTTAAAATCACTGAAAACTTCGTTAATGTTCATTAATAAAATACGTAACATTCGATTTTTTTTTTATAGAAAATAAAATATGGAAAAATTGATTTGACTTATCATTTCTTTTGTATATTAATTAATTACAAATCCTTATCACTGAAATAAAAATATAAACTAAATTATTCAAATCCTGTGAAAATATATTCGTTTCAGAATTTAAGTTAATTCCAACAATAATTCAATTTTCAATAAATTCTTCAACTGTATAAACATCACCAAAAGGCTAATAATAAAATCAAATATGCCGCTTAACAGGATAAATTACAAAATTTCAAGTTGTAATTAAATAAAATTAAAAATTTTCTATTATATTTTTTTACTTCTAAAAAAAATTTTGAGTCAAATGCTCTATCAATTTGTCATACAAAAATTTTAAATTCAATTAAATGTTGTAAGCATAAAATATAAATAATTGAAAGGATACGTAACGGATGACTGTTCGATGAAATCCTGATGAAAACGAAATCAAAAGCAAGACGAGAGTTGAAGGAAACACAAATTTAGTTTCTTCTTTATGATGAATCATAAATTAATAGATATTTCTTTCGAGTAGCGTAGGAGGGGGAAAGTCGAACATCTAAAGAAACCATTCCAGGGTCAAGTTTCATCGAATTCCAAATGCATTGCAAATTCTCCGCTAAGCATGAGCTCCATCCAGTATGAAGTATAAAGTAGCCGTGAAGATAAAAAATTATGGATTTGAAGATCAGTAGATGCTTTTAAAGACTTGCGCTGATAACCCAATTCGCTCCTTGTAACTAGGCACCATTTATGATGAAAGAAGGATTATTGAGTTAGAGTGCCAATAATGCTAAGATGGAATATTCAGAGAGCCATTTATATTGGTGATGATGATAGGCAGGTGCTGTAGGAGGGTGTAGGGTATTGACAAATTGAAGATTGATGTTNTATATATATATATATATTTTATAAATAAATCGTACATGCATGCTTCGGACATGCAAATATCGTGCATGTGTACACGCAGACATGTACGGGGCATACGTTGTACAAACAATGTATTTATGTTCGCGCAAACAACAAGTATATACATGCGTACATGAACATGGTTATATATTTTACATACGCAAGTATTTGCATAAAAGGCACACATCGTGTATAAATGTACATGTCCTCATTGTTTGCACATGCATACGTAATTATTAGCGATATAAATATTTTATTCATACAAAGTAAGTATATGTATATGTGTGTAACTAAATTGTCTGTACATATGCATTAGATAAATGCATATGTGCATACATTTGGGTTATATTCATTCGTACATAAGCTGTATGTAAATAAGTGCAAAATGTATCATTATATGATACCTTATAATATCTACTGTGAAATATAATCATATGTAAGTATACGATAGTCTTGTAATCGTATGTTTAGATTACATGTAATCATAATTACATTTAATCAAGATTACATGTAATCAGGATTACATGTGATCATATTTTTTGATTTCTTGAAATCACGATTGCAGGTAATTGATTTCATGCAGTTATCGCTCATGTAATCGGGATTACAGTTGTAATCAAAATTATGAATGTTTGTAATCATGATTACAAGTAATTGATTACTGCTAGTGAATATCGTTATCAGGATTACAGTTGTAATTAAAATTTGTGGTCATGATTACAAGTAATTGATTACTGTACCTGAAAAATTTAATCAATTACATTTTTGCTCTACTCTGATGTATTCAAAAAATATTATTACTTGTATTCGTGATTACAAGTAATTGATTACAAAGCAGTAATTATGTAATCAATTACAATTGTAATCGTTTACTGCAATCGGCGCCCTACTCTGCCACCTAGATGTAGGGGTTAGCCGTAATCTGGGAAATATGATCCCAATAGTTTGTTTAGGAGCGCCGTACAAAGTTTGGATCCCTTAATGTTAATTTCACTTTCAGCCTATTTCGCCATATCTGGAGAAATATTTAAGTAAATTTAAAAACTTTTGCGCACAGTAATAAAATTTATTTATTTAAAGATAATTTCATAAAAAATAACTTTTAATAAATATTTATAATTTTTTATTATTTTATTTAATATCAGTCGAAAAAAAATTTTATTTTATTGTATACATTTTTTTACATCATCTTAAAAAATATAATTTTGCATGACGAAATACAAAATTTTTGTAAAATAAGTCTGACAATTCCTAAAAAATCAAATTTCAAAAAAGTCGTATTTTAAAATTTTCGAAAGGAAATTTGACTGCTTATTTATATATGAACTTTAAAAAACAGGAACTTTGAAATGATGTACATGAAACACTTTTTCTGATTAAAACTTCTCTTGTTAAAGACTTGGCAGGAAAAAATGGAAGCTCTGTTCATGCAGTTCATATCATATTTTTAAATCCAGTTGTAAGAAAAAAATCTTAAAAATCGTTAAAAAAATATGCCGTTAATAACAGAGGAAAAAAAGTTTCTTCAGAAAAATGTCGAACTGTTAAATTGAAATATCAGCATTGTTGTCGATGTGAGCCAAGAGCAAAATTCGTAAGTCCAGTCAACACTGGGATTCGAACCTGGTAACCTCATTGGGAAGAGTGCACTTTATTCCCTGCACCACAGCTGATATGGTGCTTCGTTATGAAGAAAAACCCTTAACTTCATTCATCTTGAGAGTCTTAGTTATTAAATTGAAATTTAGGTTTAAAACCGTTTACACTATAATGGTCCACCCTTATAAAAATGTCTGCCAACGTTTCTTACCGAAAAAAAAAAAACCGTGCATAAGTACAGATAAGAAATCGATAACAATGCCTCACTTGCCTGTCTAAATGAAATTCAATACTCCCCCATTTTCCTAAAAATAAGGGAAGCGTACACATTAACAAAACTTTCAATGAAAACTAAGCCTTGGGTATTTATTTTTCGGAAGAAAACGTCAATTTTTACTATACTAAAGATAATTTTTTGAATTCTATATTGAATGGCTTCTTAAAGATTCAAAAACTCAGTTAGAAAAATAGTTAAATAACAAAGTATTTAACTTTTATTTTACCATATTTAAGCTAAACAGTCGAATAACCATAAATAAAATGAAAATCAAACTGTTAACTGTAAGAAAAACCACTTTTTTATTGGTTTCACCTAATACGGTTAAAAAACCAGAATTTTAACGAGAGATAAAATTTCAAAGTGGCCGGATCATGTAGTTGGTCAAAAATGACATCACTACTTGTGTGAAGGAAGATGGTATGCATTAGCAGGCGGTGACACGATTTTGGAAAATTGCTGAAAATTTTGTCTTTAAAAAAGTTAGTTTTTGATTTTCGTTATTTCTATTTAATAATTTATCATTGATTTTATTACAGTCTCAAGATATATAGCTATACTATATTCAAAAGCCTTTCTTTTTAGCTTACCATCTGAAAAAAATTAATTTAAATAAAAGAAATATCTGTCCAATAGAAAACAAATAGTACAATTTATTGAATTTTAAAAAGTACTAATTGAAAAAAATAATAACAGTACTACTGGGGTTAAGTCTTTTTAAGACCTGACATGTAATAAATATATATACTGCGACTAGAGACAGTGTTTTGTTCTACCTCTATTACTAATGTTATAATGTTTAGTTCATACGACTAAATGATTTCTTTTAAGTACTAAAATTTTTCAAAATAGGAATATTTGTATAGTTTTAATTTACACAATTTTGGGATAATTTCTAGTCATGAAAATAATATTTATTACCGATATTATGTAAACATTGTCTTTTTTATCAACTGACTTTTATTATTATGTCTTATTATACTAAATCTTATCATGTCATTATTGTAATATTTTATTTACATATTATGTTTTTTACCAACTCTTAGCAATTTAAAAGCTATATCTTCTAAATCAATTTAAAAGGTTATCTTCTTTTTATCAAATAATAGCTGTCAATTACATAATAAATAATTTAGTTTTATTTTTTTAAAGATAATAAATACAGTCTGTTCCGTACTGTACTGAATAGATAATAAATACAGTCGTATTCAAAACATTTCCGATGACTTACACCGCATTTCTTCCTTGTAATCAATTAATGAGAATCAGAATTTGAAACAACAAAAGAGGTTTTCATGAGTTCCTTCAAAATCATGCCATTATGATGGTTTTATTAAGGGATTGAAAAAGAAGCACTATTCCGTTTTACCCAACGGTCCAATTAGGGAAGAAAAACTTTTCGTGCGATATTATAATTAAAATAAGTTTCCTAAAGCTTTTTGCAATAAAAACTAATTTGAATTTGTACCGGATTTTCGCTATCTCATTTATTTTTAAGCTTTAAAAAACTTCCTTATCCGCTCCTAGCAATGTATTTTTTGAAAGCTTAAAGAACTCGAAATTTGTTCATCTTTAAATGGAAGAATTAAACTCACGTTTAGTTTCTGTGCGCTTGAATAAGCTGTACAGTGGTAGAAAATCTCATTTAATTTCAATTTTGCAGGTTCACGAATTACAAAAAATTACATGAAAATGAAATCATCATTATAGCTTTAAAAATGCGTAAAAATGAAATTAATCTATGAACTTTTTATACGTTTTGAGAACATTTTTTTCCTTTTACGATCTTACTTGCTAACTTAAAATCAATTTAAAAAAATAAGTAAATTGTTTTAATAATGTTTTTATACAGTGTCTATAGTTTACATATATTTCATGTTTCATAATAAGAAATACATTTTTCTTACGATGAGGGAATTTTTAAACAAAAAAGTAATGTGGAAATAAATTTGATAAACTTGAAAAAATATATTTTTTAGCCTTTTTACAAAGTTAATTAGAGAATACAAATTTTCAAAAATTCATTCAGATTATTCCAATAAGCGTCAAGCACTTAAAATTTTTTAAAAAAATAGCAATTTTACTTTTTTAAACAAATAAATATAGATTTAAAGAACATCAACTTTGTAATAGCATTTTTAATGTGTTTCTTAAGCAAGAAATTTGGATTCACATTGAAAAAATGGTGTTTCAATGTGCCCTTATAAAAAAGTATGGCACTTAGAAAAAGAACAGCCAGAATATGGTAAAACTTGGTTATTTTGGTTCTAGTAAAACACCAAAAATCTGGGTATTTTTTTAAAAAAAGCACTTTGGTAATAGTTTTGGTGAAATTAACAATAAAATGTGGTTTTATAATGTACGACAAAATTTGGTAAGTAAGGTAAAATTTGGGCAATTATATCATGATGCCTTAGCATAAAATATTTTTTATTCGATTAAATATATTTTTCAGTATATATCTGGTTAAAAGAGCTATTATCTTGAAAACTGCGATTTCCTGCAAACAGTATTCATATGAACGCAGAAATTACTAAATAAATGATTTAAATTCTTTATATCTTGATTTTATTAACTAAAATCATATTCTTTTTATCAGAAAAACCATTACCGTATTCTAATAAAAAAAAACATTACCGTACAGAACGGTAATTTTATTAGAATTTTTTTCTTCTGAGGCAATTTTCAGAGAAACATAATGTTGTAATGACTTCCAAATTCAATTTAAAATTAAAATCACTTTGATTTTACTATTAAGGTATCCGACTAATTTCTACAACTTTTTTTATTATATGAAATTTTAAAAAACTGGTTTATTCGTTTTATTATGTGTAAAAATTTATAAAATTAGAAAAAACATTATTATCCTTATTGTTTTTTAAATTCCCCTTTTTAGGAAAAGTTAGTTTCCCTTTTTTGCATATACACTGCACTCAGTAAAAATATTTATATTTCATGAAACAAAAAATCCGGTGCGGATTATATTTAGGAACCTAATAACTGTGTTTTGAACAATTATTTTCAAAACAAGTATACTACTGAGATAGGGATTAATGTAGTTAAGAAAATAAAATTTTAAAACTTTTCGTACTTGTCTTTGCGAAAAAACATGCATAAGAAATGAAATTCTACATTTTTCTCTTAGTTTGTAGCTCAAAACTTGTGCGTTATAATCATAAGCACTCATGAAAAATTGTAGACTATTATTTTTAAAAAAATATGAATCATCATGTTTAAGGTGGTGTAAAATGAGAAAAACCTGATTTTGAGAAAAACGAATTAAGACTTTAAACCATTTGTCTATCCACTGTTATCAATTTGCCAAAAACTACTAGAATTTCAGTTCAAGTAAATTATTTTTTAGAAAGCTAAGAGTACAAGAGTTTTAAATTTATAAGAAACTCATTCTCACCAAAACTATTGCGCGAAATCATGTTTTTGCACCAGTCAGACGCCTTAAGTTGTTATCAATTATATAAATTTCTTAAGTTTCATTACTTTTATTTTCTGACTCAACAAATTGGTACTCGTATATCTTTTCACTCTCTATATTATAATATACATTTTTTCTTGAAATATGTTTATTTTTCCCTAACTCAAGAATTTTTTAATTTATGTTTGGGAGAAATGAATAAAAATTATCTTTTTAAATAGCTTACCATTACTTATCTTTCGATAGAAACTTTTTAAAAATCATGAAAGCCTTTTATTTAATATTATATTTATTGAAAAATTCAACAGATATTGGTTTTTATACAACTACAAACAAGTTTTTAATTACTAAGCATAGCAGAATTTCTAAGACGCTTTAAATGGAACTTTAGGAATTCCCATATTTTTATAAACGAATATCAAATTCCTATTTTGGCGAAAGTTTATATTTGTTATTATAAAACAAAGTCTTCTTGAGAATAAATATTTTTATACCTTTTTGGACTTATCAAATAACAAATCTTATTTTTGCAGAATTATCAAGTTTATTAACTACTTATTGTAAAGAAGTGAATAAAAACACGCAAAACAAAGAAAATTTAAAAAATCTTGAGTGTTTTTTTTTTATTCCTATTAAAATCCAATTTCTTAGTATCAATAAATAGTTTGCATAAAAAATTGCAATAATGATCAAAACAATTTTCAAAAGCATTGAACATTTTCGCTAACTCTTATTGTCTTCAACATTCCTAATTACTTATAAATAGGAAACAATTCTGTTTGTTAAACAGGTACAATAACGTGAAAAACAAAAAACTTTTTTTTACTGTGTAATTTTATAGATATTTTTTACTCTCAAAAATTCTAATTGCATATTACCGAGTAATAATTCAGTATGAACACAATTCACAATCAGACACAAAACAAAAGCTTTTTAAAAAAATCTATTGTATTTTTGTGGTTTTATTCCAGTAAAAAAACTAAATTTCGCATTATCGAGGAAAAATTTTGTATCTAAAAATGGTACATTAACGAATGAAGCAAAAACTTACAAAGATATTTGTTTTTGAAAACTTTCATTCTACTAAAAATTTCCAATTGCGAGAAATAATTTTTTACGTAAAATACTGCAATAACATACAAAAATATATCTAACTCTTTTCGATTAATACAAAATCTTTCTTACAAGGTGGTGGCAAAACAAAATAGGAACCATAGAATTTTGCAATCATCAGGAGTACAACCGCCGACAACGTCCCGAGAGACCAATTAGTTGCCTAATTGTTGCATTACCTTGCGCCAGGCAGGAACGCCCTTTGCTATCCATTCCTCCAGTTTTCCCGTTTATTTGGAAACTTCTCACTCCCCACTCCCGTTTTCTTCTTCTTCTTCTACCATCGGAGAAAGTTTCCGGAATAGAAAACATGACACCGGCGTACCTAAATGAGACACTTAAATTCCGGATCCGGATTTGCCAGATTTTCGCATTCAATCGAAGTAGTGTAGTTAATTCGAGGAAGGCCCGAGGTGTTTGCGAGAATTAGCAATGAGGAAAGATTTGCTGAATAGGCTAGAAGAGATTTTTCTTCTTTTCTTACTATATTTATTTGTTTATGTTTCTTTTTTTTCAATTCTGATAACGACTAATCTTTTTTGCAGACAGCCAAAAAAAGTTTTGGTGTTGGAAGGAGGCATGAATTATCTATGTTCGTTTCTTATACATGATTTTTCAATTAAATGCCATTAGCATTTTCCCGAAAAGCAAACAAGACTATTTAAATCTAAGTGAATATGTAAATATTCAAAAGGAAATACTTACGACTATTTTAGTATATTGTGATTAGTATAATTTTCAATACTTTATAGCAATGCATCCTTATTCTTTTGATTCAACTTGTTTCAAATAATTTTCAAGGTGCATTTAAAAAATAAAAAGGGGAATGTGAAAGTTACGCAATATAAGAAGGTTGAATTTTAAAGCTTACATACACAGTAAAACTGTCTATGATTTTACATCGATGTAAGATTTTTGTTTTCAGAAACACCATACACTTTGAAATTTACATTACATTAAATATGTATGATTATTTATAATTACGAAAGATAATTATGAATAAGGGACATAAATTATGATTTTCTCTAATTTTATAAGGAAGTATTTCTGCTATAAATGATGATCATGCGTGAATTAAAATTTACATTAAATAAGTAATTTTAACCAGTTTATTTTAATTGTAAAAAGAGATAATAAAACTAATCCTTTTTTTTTCCTTAATTTATAAAGCAATTGAACATGTGTAATAAAACTTTTAGAAAATTCTTATTTTATTTTTCGAGTAAATATGATTCAAAAACTTTTTTTATTATTATAACGAAAACATGATTGACTTCTCATTAAACATAAACATGCACTTAAACTTATTTAATTATTACCGTAGAATTCAAATTGTGATATTTTAATTTGAAATCTTAAACTTAATTAATTTATACCAATATTCTTAAGCATTTTAATCATTATTATAATTTATATAAAATTTATAATAAAAAATAATTATAAGTCGTTTTATTAAAAGCATGCTACATTGCACACCGATATTTAGTAGTAATTATATAATTGTCTCGTTGAGTTATGTTTTATGTTGTACTTATAAATAAACATGTGTTTACAAAGGCATCATATTCTTAATATTGGAAATTATATAAATTTATTTTTATGTTCAATAGCTGTACCAATACAGTGAAACTCGCATGGAATACTAGTTCTCATATTCTTGCCAGATGTGTCCACTGCACGCAGACGGCCACATGTCGACGGGGGGTAGATTAAATTTTTTCCCCTAAGAGTGAACCCTATTGTCTGTTCCACTATCATCCACCCACGCAAACTGGGGATGTATCTTTCAATCATTTGGAAAGGGGCGGTGACAGACCACTGTTAATGGCGCCCCCCCAAAATCCATGTCGTTAAATTTAATATCAGGGGAAAACAGCGTACAGTGACAATGGAATAAGATTGAGGACAAGGGTTTGCACAACCAAAGTTCTGGGGTCATTTAACAGATACTGGGTATCGAGATGTCAAAGTCTGGGGTCCATTACTAGAAGAAGTGAGGTGTTTATCTTTGTTGGCAATTTGTGAACTCATAAAAAAGGACGCTTTCGGTTGATTCATTTCCCAACAGCTGAAATTACCATTGTAACCCAATGAATAATGTGTTTATTTATGCTGATCACTATGAAATAAGATGTGAAATTCTAATAAATAGCGTGGAAAATGAAAAATTTGTTAAGAATAGCTAGAACACTGCTATGACTGTGTTCTAAGCTATTTCGGAATTAATTTAGTTTCATGATAATAAGAATGTATTGTTAATTAATTTAAACACCAAAGATTATGCATACATTTTTTGTTAATTAAAGGCAAGTTTTGGAAAAATAACGTAGTTGATTTTCTTAAAATTCGTTCTTAAAATTATACTTCTTCAAAATTATGTATATATACATATCCTAATGCTTTGAATCATTAATATAATCGAAATAAAGTTCTAAAACGAAATCAAAAGCTCTTCATAAAGTAGACTTTAAAAAGTTCATAAAATTTTTGCTTAATTGACAATATTCTTTTGATATTTACAACAGGAATTAACACAATCAATTTTCTTCAAAAATCACCACTAGGTGGCGTATTAGAGCTTTATAGAGAACATATATATTAATATATTTGAATGTTTATATCTATGTATGAGTGTATGTGCCGTATACAAATACGAAATTCTTTACCTATACACACTATATATTTCAAGCAACAGTAAAATATATATATATATATNACCCATATATATATATACAGAGAGAGAGAGAAATTGCCCATAAATCAAAGCAATTCGCACTTGCAATAATAAGATCGTTTGCATTTTATAACACTTCAATTCTATGTGATGACGTTCACAAATGTAAATAAAACTTGACGGAGATGAAGCAGCAACGGAGATGATAAGGACAATCGGATGAAATTTTTCATGACTGAATCGGAACAGTTTTGCAAATAACATTTCCTTCTAAATTCAAGTATTAAAAATAATTTTATAGGAGGAGATGACCTTCTCAATGCTGTTAATGAACCATGACAGCAACCTGCACATCATTTTACTGGCAGTAAGTGTATGAACCTTTTTTTTCGGTAAAATTTCAAATTATTAAAATTTGATGTCAATTCGATTTGAATTATTTAATAAGGTTTTCCTTGGTTTATTTGCAAATAAGTAAATCGAAAAAGAATTTGTTTTAAAAATATGCTTGCGACAAAATAAAAAAATAAAAAACATGCTTGTAAAATAAATATGTTTTATGGTTAAATTGAAATTATTTTGTTAAAATATTACCTATAATTGCTAATGGATTTATGTATCTACTTATACAAACCCAGTAAACTAAATAAAGTATTTTATAGTTAATTCACAGGTATGTATTATTGAAGCAAGAGTTTTTAAATAATAATAAAAAAAACTTAAAAGTTATTTTCGATAAATTACTTTTAAAAAATTTTATATTACTGTTGTAAAAAAAATTTCTCATGCGACTTAAAGCAACAACAACCGATAGTCATATTTTATACACATTTACTGAAGTTTCATACATAGACCTAGAAATCCAAAAGTGGCTCTTTTATTTTATTGTATTACGTCGCAAATACTACTGTATTACGTCGCATCTTCTTATTTGTGATATATTGTTCTTATTTGTGATCTACTAATATGAGTGACAACCATAACTTGAAAAATATTTAATTTTAATAAAGAAACAAATTTTAATTCTTTTTAATATTCCAATGTATCTCCATAAAGTCCATTGAATTATAGAATAAGCTCCTATATTAACCCTACCATGAACAATGCACGAAAAGGAAAGTTTCAATCGGCGGATTGTCATTCGAATAATAGAGTAAAATATAAGAACTACTATAAATGGTATCCAAAAGTGTCTCTATTATTAATAAAGCATGATTTTTTTTCACTGATATCATTCAAAGGTTTGAACACTAATCCTTCTATAAACACTAATTCACTCCATTGAAAATTTATCACGGAGAAAAAAATAGTGTTTTCATTTGTAGTATGTTTAAGGGAACAGTAAAAACAACGATTAAATTAAATTAAATTTTCATTCTATTGCAAGATTGTAAGAGATTTGTTTTTTCCTTTTCTGCATTAAATGAAAAGGTAAATTTTAAAAACTACATTGAAATGAGGTCAACTATAAACTACTATAAATGATATCCAAAAGTCTCTTTATTATTAATAAAGCATGATTTTTTTCCTTTTCATTGATATCACTCAAAGGTTTGAACACTAATCCTTCTATAAACACTAATTCCCTCCATTAAAAATTTATCACGGAGAAAAAAATAGTATTTTCATTTATAGTATGTTTCAGTGAAAAGTAAATTCATTCTATTTTAAGATTGTAAGAGATTTGTTTGTTTTCTTCATTTCCTGTATTAAATAAAAAAATAAGTCATAAAAACTACAATAAAATAAGGTCCAATATTTCCTCTATAATAAAAAGAAGCATGAATAATGTTTTTCTTCATTTACAATGTTACTAGTCGAATAGTAAAGTAAAAAGTAAAATCATCCGCATAATAAACTACAATATTCGTTTGATTATAAACAAAACACAGGAAAACAATACTTTTTATTTTCCCTATAGTCAATCGAATATCTGAGTAAAATATGCACTTAAGATAGAGCTCTAAGCAGAATTGTTCATCTCAAAGTATCTAGAAATGCTACGATTCAACCACTTTTAATAACTTCCGTTTAACTACCCTCGTACCTATTCCGGTAAAAATACCATAAAAAAACGGGCAATATCCGTTTCTTTTTTGCTAACAGATCACGTTTTTTAAAAGAAACGGAACTTCTAATTATTCTTGCAAGGTATTATTCAGTCCACTCCCCCCTAGCCTCTTTCAACCCCAGACACACAAGATGAAAGCAATACATGCGACAATAAAGGGAAGATTTAAAAATTAATTAAGACAGTTTGAATAATGTTCAACGTCAAAGACTTTCTTGATAATGTCTTAATCGGAAGAACTTCGATCATTTTTTTTTGTTTAATATTGCTTAGTAATAATATGAAACTGAGAGGACTGAAGTTTTCGCCTAGGGAAACTGAAAGTTATTAAAAAAATTTATTTAAAACTAATTCTTCTTTTGTGTAAAGATTTATTTTCTTCAAAAAGTGTTTTGATACCGTTGCGACAATGATTAAGGTGTTATTAAAAAGTAGTCAAAGGTTATAAAAAGGCTTGGTGTGTTATTTCAATACTTGAGAAATTTTAATAAGTTTTTCTCGCATTTTTGTAACGTATTAGAACACTCATTACTTATCGTCGTTTTCAACAAAAACAAGTTCTAAGCAAAACTTTAAATCTTCTTAAATCAATAAGTGAATGTTACTAAAGTTAGACTGATTAAGAAGAGAAACAGTACTTAGTGACAAAATATTATACCATGATTTTTGAACCATATTTTTAACCAACAAAAAGGTTTCAAAACTGTAACGGTAAAAAAAATGTTCTTTACTGTAAACTTTGCGGTCAATTGGATCATCAGACTGCTTACGGTTATTTTACCGTAAGTTTAAAATGAAATTTCTAACAATGTACTAATAATTTGTAATTTCAGTTATTTAGCAAAAACTCATTGAACTTTTAAAGTAAATATTATTCTAAAGCTAATTTTCTGCTGTTCCATTCAACTAATACAGAAAATTCTACAGAAAAATTTCAACGATAAATAGCAGTGCATCTTTCTTAACATTCAATATGACATTTTAGCCAGTTTCCTGCCAACATTCAAATGTTTGAAAATCAGGATGGTCTAGTGCTCATTGTGTTGTGTGAAGTTAAAGAGTTCGAATCCCATCGTGACCTTGGATGTATATTTGTGCTGCCTGAAATTTTACTTCACAAATATGTATTAAAGTTTTCATGTAATTGAGATCACAAACTTGCGTATGTATGTGCACCAATAAAAAAATAAATTTTTCATAGCATTATTCTGTTTCTAATAGAAGATTTTTAAGTTCTACTAAAGGTTTCTTAGTTGCGTAACGAGTGTCTTTCTTTTTTATTTTGGTTATTTTCTTAAAACTAATTTCTAAAACTAATAACATTTACTAATAATTTTCTTAAAAAATAAATATTCGAATAACTACTTATAACAATTTCAGTTGCATTTCGAATGTTTCTTGCCCATTAAACAGTGGCTCTCTTTTTAATTTGGAAGATAAATTTAAAAAAAAAAACAGGCATTTGCATTTGTTTTATCTTCCTATTTGTTACCAATGTTCAAAAGTGGTTAAATAAAAAAATAAGCTAAATAAAACAGTAAACAATTTGCACTCAGGCCAAATTAACACTGTAAATCACTAAGATTGCTTTTTGTTCAGTTATGTAAGGAGAAAAAACTTTATAAATTGTAGGTAATAGAATGAAAAAAAGGTAACAGATGGAAAAGCTAACAGTAGAGTTAAATTTTAAATGATTTTGTCAAGCAAATTGCTGAATTTTTGTCCTATACGGATATTGATACCTACTTATATTTCCCATAATAAACCAAATATCTAATGGAATACTAAATTAAAAGCCAATAAATAAAATTATTCTAAGGATAATGATATAATAATATGATAATATTATATTATCATTGTTACAAAGGGTGAAAAAAGTTAAGTCAATTTGCTTGGACAGATGCAATTGAAATGAAGAAACGTTTAAACTAAACTCTAAAACGTAATTTAATCTTCACATTAAAAACCAAATAAACGTTAAAAAAATATTTTTTTTTAAAAAATATGCTAGTAACAGAAGGGAAAGTAAATAAAACATTCTTTAATTGTCAAAGAGTCTTTATGTTCGTAGAACATAGCAAATATAATCCACAATTTTAAAAATGAGTACTTTATTTAAAAGTTGGAATTCCAGGGAGCAAAAGAACCTATTTTTTTTAACTCAGCTGAAATAATTCAATACAATGATTATGATAACAAAGTTTTACAAAAAAGCCTGGAACAACAATACAATGTTCGAGTTTTTCGAAAGTAATTTTAAAACTGTACATTAGATAAGTTTTGCTATATATTACGTAATTAAAATTTTTCAATACTAGATAAATTCAAATTATTTTTTGCAATAAAATAAGAGGCAACGAAAGCTGGACACAGCAATTTTGGTGTTCTCTTACATATTAAAAAGGCATTATACCTAAAATGCTTAGTTTCATGTATCTATATGTAATAAAATATATAGTAAATTTATAGTAAATATAGTAAATTAATTATACAGTATATATGTATAGCAAATTAATTTCAATGCTTAAAAATTTGACTTTGAATTTTATTTCAGTAATTAAAACTACTTAAAATCATGGGGAATCGAAATTCTCAAGATTTTTGAAAATGGCACATCTACTAAAAACTCCTCAGTGAAATTCAGGAATCTTTCAGGAACAAGCAGGGCAAAGAAGTAAAGAAGTGATTGCCTGGTAGGAAATATGATGAGTTTAATACTCTTTTGGACGAAAAATCATTTCCAATGTTTAAATTCAACCCGTTTTTTTATTTTATTTTTTTTCCTTGAAAATAGTTTAAAAATTTATTCTGGAATCATTTGTCTATTGCCACAATCGTTAATTAAACCAATTGGACATCTTGTTGGCCTCACGTACTATCAATGAACCCAATATTATGCGTACTAGGAAACTTACCAACTTTTTAAACATATTTCCTCATTTTAAAGATTTAAAAAAAAATCCTAACCAAATCAAAGAGACACAAAAGCTCAGTATTTCGCAAAAAATTTTATTATGCTCTTCATGAGTTTCAATTGAAATAATCTCAATGATTTTATAAGTTATTTTTATCTTCTTATGGCATATTTAATTTTATAAAATATTTTGCGCTGCATTCATCAAAGTAAAATAATAATCAAAAAGTAAAATACGCAATAGGTAGTATAATACAATAAAAGTTAGAAAAAAAATTTAACCAATTTAAATAACATTATATTTTTCAGTTTATTTGCATTTAAATACATCTTACTTCTTAAAAAAATATGATTTTCATACATGTGTATATTAATTTGATAAGACTTTATTATGATTAGATTTTAGAAATTGAAACTCATGAAAAACCGTTTTAAGTTCTTATTTCAGGTGAAAGAATCTAAGAACTAAGACAGTTATAATCCATCATACTTTTAAGACAATGTGGAATAGCAATTAAAGTTTTCCTACGAAATCCTAAATTTGAATTTTATATTTCTAAAATACCTTGTGCACTTAACTCTTTCCTTATCTCACAAGAATTGCGTGTCAAAGTGAAATAATCGCACTAAACTCTACACTTCAAACTGAGTTTAAAATAACCAAGCATACAATAGCGAGTAATTTTTTTTTCCCTTCAGATTTTTACTCCAGAAACAAAAAACGGAAGGACTTCAGAAGATTCGATCTACGTCATAACGTGACTTTTCAGATGGTCTCCCATGAGGACCCCTCCTGTAACCCCACCTTTTGCTTCCAAGTATTGTATAGGCGCCCCTTTTACTGAAATTACTCCTCCAACACCTATTCAGGTGACTCTCTAAGGAAACTGAATGGTTTTCACTGCATTTTTCCCTGGCGTTTTTCCCTCTTTGTATTATTTCTCCCTTTTCTATCGTAGATAGCTGGTTAATCGGCCTGGTATATTTTATTTTGCTTTTTTTATTTATCTTTTCGTATCTTTTTTTTTCTACCCAGCTCATTACTAGTAGTGCGATTTTTAGTTCGAAAAGGATTTAAATCATAATAGCACCATCCCGAAACAGCATTTACAAAATCCCTGCTAAATAATTGGATTCCCTTAAAAACTATGCTTCATCGCATTTGCTTTTGAGTAAAGAAAAAAGAAAAGGAAAAAAAAGTAAAATTGTGTGTGAAAGTAGACAAAAGAGGAAATTGGATTTCGGTTTGAGTTTTAGCGCTGGTGTGAAGAAATTAATGAAAAGATAGAAGTTAAAAATAAAATAAAAAATTATTTCTTGGTTGATTTTCATTCGAATAATTTTTTAATTGATCGTTTCTTTGCTCGCATTGTTGTCAGTGGCTGATTTCTGGGAGAAAATAACAAAGGAATGAAACACCATAATGAGAGCGAAAATAATTCACGTGGGACTCAAATTTGCAGAACATCTCCCTGGGCGTATAATAATTTTTTGCCGATGTACAAAATGATCGCGTTTTTCATCAATTTAAAATCTAGCCTGAAGCCATCGAAAATTAGAAATTACTTTATATTTTATAAGTTAATATGAATAGTATAACAAATACAATGGCATGGAAGTTTCTATACGTTGCAAATATTTACCTTTTTTTTTTCCTTTCAAATTAGTAGAAAAGTCTAATTCTTTATGAAATCTATGGATTTACCCTTTCTTAAACTTATTTGTTTTAAAACTAAAGTATGAAACATACGGTGTAATACACTTACTTCATTTGTTTCGAAACTGAATTCAAAGTTTAAAGACTAGTTATCAGAACAGTAAACACATTCATCAACTTTACGTTACATTTTTTATTACGTATTATAATAGTCATATTTTAGCTATTCATTGCAAAAACAAAATAACTATCGCACTTTATAAGAACTAATATCATAATAACTAATAAAAAATAATTTTCGATACTTGTTTACTTTATCCGAAGTTTAATAAGACAATTAGCATAATTAGAATATATTTTTCTCCTGAACTGATATCATGTAAACAATGAGAAAAACAATGGGATTAATCTCGTGTAAAACAATATTACTAAGACGCATTCTTTTTTTCCCCTTCTACATTTAAATTGACACTATATCTATTTTTTTAAATTTCATTTCCACCTTCAAAATCATTGTAAAAAATAATACTTTTTTATCATAAAGACAAAAATATAATACTTATAACTCGATATACATCATGTTATGGTTGAAGTAGAAATAACAATATTTTCCTGTCAACAATAATAATTGATGTATCCAGTACTTTCATTATGGTAAAAGTTTTATTTCAGAAATCATCAATTATTCTAGGTAATAATTTAATTCTATTTTAAAAATAATTATCTGTCTTTTATGGATATTATAATAAAATAGTTAATTGTTCGATTTTGTGAAAAACTTAATTTTGTTTATAACTTTTCATTCCTAAGCGTAATAATAAAACTACAATACTCTTTTTACGAATAATAATCATGTTAACATAATGATGCTTATTTCAATACAAACCATCGACTATTTTAAGTAATAATTCAATTTTTGTTATAAAATAATTATTTATTTCTTACGGATTGAATCTTAGCATTCAAACAAAGTATTTATTCATCCATTTTGCAAAAAAACTTAATTTTATCCATAATTTCCCATTTTTAAGTTCAATAATATAAATACCACTTTCTATGAATAATAATGAATTTAAAACCTACTATACAACGTAAAAACTCCCGGATCAAATTACTGTATAAAGTTCCTGTACTTTGGGAGCATAATCCGTATAATCGATTTTACCTTAAAATATTATACCGTACACTTTGAAAAAAATGCTTATTTAATTTGAGTGATTCAGTGATTTTACGATAATTATCACTGTAAAAATTACGGTATATCAGATTTTTGTGTTCCGTAACATATTCCAAAGAGAATGGATTCTACAGTAAAAAGAAAAAGAAATTCGATCTAGGCATTTTGATTAAAGTAAACAAAATTGTATCGATCCAAACTCATTGAAAAGTAATTGCACTCCAAAAGGAAGTTCTTTGATCTATAAAATCTGTTAAATTTTGTAAATGTTCAGATTTAAAGTTCAAGACTTAACATTATTTATAACGTTTAGTAATTTTGTCTTATGAGAGAGCAACCCGCTTTAGGGAAGATTTTAAGGACCCTATTAATATTCCTGATCTTGAAAAGTACCAGCTAAAATATTTCACGGTTAATGCAGTCTAACTCAACATAAGTTAAAGTTAGAATGATTAAACTGGTTTAGTACTATATTAATATTTTAACTTTAAATGATGGCATTTTGCATCTGGCAGTATTTTTTTTA
This sequence comes from Parasteatoda tepidariorum, assembly GCF_043381705.1. NCBI lineage: Eukaryota > Metazoa > Arthropoda > Arachnida > Araneae > Theridiidae > Parasteatoda > Parasteatoda tepidariorum. The sequence continues at coordinate 46,201,962 of NC_092207.1, read as the reverse complement.
CATTATCTAAATGTGTTTAAATAAACTGTACTCTTTAATGATATCTTACCAAACATTATTTAATATAATTTTTATAAAATGCTTGATAAATGACTAATTTGTCTATTATTTTCCATTACAACTTTTAATGATAAGGTAAAAACTTTTATACCAAATTTCGAAATAAAAAATATGCGTATTTTGTATTCTTAATGCACACATGGTGTACATTCTTAATGTAAAAACTTCTTTCAGACGTATTTTATGTAACATCTTATAAATACTAATAACTTTATTATCACCATCTGTATTTTTCTTCATTTTATATGTTCTTTACTTGGATTATAAAACAAAAATCTACGCAAAAGATTTGCGTGTTTTGATAAACAGAATGAGAAGTCATGCATGATGTATAAATAACACATGCAAAGAAGCTGTCTTGGTAGATTAGCAAATGTTAGAAATGCATAGCTCATTCTAAATGTTAAAAATTAATGTTTTCTTGCTTTCACTATGATAGTGGTTGAAAAGATTTCACAGACTTTAGAATTATTAGATACCTTATCATCAAGGTTTATCCATCACTACCAACAGCTGCATTTTGAAAGGAAAATTATTGCCAATTTTAAGATCCTTTGATTTCCAGAATTTCCTAATGTGATTAATTTTGCATTTAAATTTAAACCTGAGATTTTTATTAAAATTTTCAGCCTTAACAAGGTGCTCTACAAAGTCACCTGTTAATATATATTTTTTTTAATTCCTTGTCAAAAATGATTTTAAAAAATTATTCTAGAAATGTTTAAGTAAGGAAAACAAAACCACTATTGAAATATAACTAATTTCTTGATTGAAAACTTCTTTCGCCTCAAAAGTATAGAAATTGGAAATAGCAGTCAACATGTTTCAAACACTCAAAAACAGGGGCCTGTTTCCAGTACTTGACAGATGTGAATGAGAAGAAACAATTTTTATTTTATTTTGAACTCTTGTTTCTGAATATTTAAAAAAGGTGCAAGGTGTTTTTGAGGTGTATCTGAGGTTGTTCTGAGTGATGGGGTAGGTTCATTTGAAATTGTCTTCAAAATATAAACCTCACATGATTTATAATCAAGGTGTATGAAGTTGTTTTATTTGAACTTCAGATTGATTTGAGGTTGATAGAAATTTTCCTTAATACAACCAGTTTAGAAAAGTTTATTTTCGAAGTTTACAGGTTATGTTTTCTACACTTTAAGCAAATAAGTATAATAGAAACGTAAATAATTTCACCCGATTTCTACTAAGAGTATTGCAGAGCTATGCCTGAGGATGATTTTATGCGGTGCATATGAGGTTGATAGTGAGATTTATTGATGAAATTATTTTGGGGGCTAAACATAACTTCATTTTATAACTATTTTGTCAGTCTCAAAACTACTTCGTATGGGATGGTAATCAAAGTGATTTTGATGTTTTTTATTATGCTTTTCTTCAAGTAACTAAGCAGTTGCCTTTCGTTTTTGTTTTTATCTTGCTTAAATACTTATTTTAAATGCCTGATGAGTATAATTTTATACATTATTTTGATCAGTAATAATCATTTATGTTTTGAAATGAGGGTTAAGTTCATAAGCAATACTCTATTCATTTATTCTTATATTTATTTAGTTTTTTCACATCATGAATTAAAAGGGATAAAAAAAGAAGCTCCAAAATATTTCACTAAAACTGTTTTGAATAAAAAGAATTTTTGAACAGCTGAATTGTTCTATTTTTCATAGTATACTAAAAATATTAAGTATGAGGCTTTACTAAATATTGTGTCATTGCGATGAAAATAAAAATAACTCTTCCTGATATAATTTGAAATTTTTATTCATCTTCATGAAATAGAGGAATATTAAAACTCTCTTTATGTGCAGGAAAGCTATAAACAAATTGATGAATGAATGAAAGTTGTTTTTCAAAACTTGTCAGGTACATTTTTACATCATTTAATTTTACTTATCTTATCCTTATTTCATTTTTAACCTTATTTAGTTTCATGATTTGAGTAAAAATATTAAATTTTGTGCCTTTTCTAGGAAAAAATTTAGTGTTTCGTGATAATCGCTACAGAAGTACCTATTTTTAAATAAATTTTTAAAATGCACTTCAAAAAATTATATAAGCTTGTTTTATTGATTTTAGTTCGTAAAATATATATTTAAGCTCTAGTCTCTAGACAAGGCGCTGCTGAAATCTGGTGAATTACTATTTTGACAGACGGGAATAAAAACACAAAACTTGTTTGATTGCCGTTTGAGCTTGAAGATGTTTCTAATTTTCACCTTTCAAATCCCTTTTTTTAAGAGAGCCAAATATATTTTGGAATTTTAGTCCCGACTTTAAGAATATTGATTTGCCACATTTCGAAAATATTTTTGTCTTTTCCTCGCTTGAATAACGAAGTGCAACCCACAATATGTTGAATTTGTAAACTTTATTTTATAAAAAGACACATTAAGTCTGGGATTATGGAACACCATCCATATTTAAATCAGTCTAATGAGTATGGTTAAACTGTAACGTAATACCATAAGCTGATAGTTTCCATGGGTGTCATTTGTTTGATGAATATAAACATATTGTTTCTTCTTCTGATCAAGTGGGCATCGCTGCATAAATCGATATTCGTTCCAACTGCTAAAAGAATACCCATACTCTTGGGTGATTCTTTTATTCCAGAACTAAACCACTTTTACGAATTCTCCCCCACTACAGAGGATCACCGCAAGAATATATTTATGCCTTCCCCATTACATTTGTAAAGGATGAAGGCTTTTGATCATTCAATTCATTTGGCAAGTGATGACTCCTTACAGAAAACCATCTTTCGACGCAAATGTAATCCAGCGCGAACCGCATCATAATAATAGGCCACATTCAGTAAAAGAATACATTTCGGAAGAGATCTGTGGTAGAAATGTTCTTTTGTTTACTTAATGTGTTGCATTGTGAAGGAAGATCTTTTTAAACAGAATAATAGCTCAGGAAAGAACTAGTTTCACAAGAAATAAGAAAAAAAATTAAATGTTCTCAGTGAGTTCTGTTTTTATTATAATTTTAGAGCTTATGCAGTTCTGCTTTAGTAAAAAGGAATATCTCCGTTTCACTTTTTTTTTAAATTTAAACTTCTATTTCACGAATAAACTTTAATAATTTTCTCTAGACGTAATTTGACCTAGTTTTCAATTATTTTATTCTATGAATCATGCTTATATTTAGATTTTAAAATTATTGTTTGAAATGAATGATTTAATATAAAAGAAAAACAGAAAAAATAGAAGTAACTAAAATTTCAAATGACAAAATAAAGTGCTAGGTACAAATTCGAAAAATACTGCAAAAAATTCTAAACTATTTAGCAACTAACTTTTCAAGAAAAATTGATTTTAAATAGTTCAGAAAAAAATACTTGCATGTATCTAGTATATTAATAAGATAAAAAATTCTTTTAGGTATCTGTGTGTGTCTCTAATAACATCAGAACCCTTTATGATATACCCCTTAGGAACCCTTTATGAACCCTTTATGATCCTAGAAAATATCAGTGATAGTTTCTAGCTAATAGTTCTCATTAAAAATGTGTATTTAGCACATTCTTTATTACTTAGTTATTTTTTATTCGTGATGCCAGATAAGTGATCTAAGTGAATATGGTAGCATAAGAGATAAGAGGAAATGAGTAAAACCAAACCTATTTAATTATATATGTTTTTTGCTCATAGTTATGTGTTAAAAAAGGTGCTGATAAAATTGCAATTTAAAGTTAACGGTATTAGAAATTTAAAAAAATTTAAAAAAAACTATATATATATATTCTATTAAGCATATTGAATGGAGAAATGGATCTGATTCATTTAGGAGAAAAATAATAATCGCCAGACCATTTTTGAAGCCAATGATGTTTAATTAATTCCAGTACTTGTTGCTAACTGAAATTTTAAAAAAAACTATGTACTAAAAGACTATGTACTAAAAGACTATGTACTTAAAAGAAATTACTACTAATTCATTTAGGAGAAAAGTAAAAGTTTGACATGGTATCATCGTCTCCAATGAAGATTAATTAATTTGGTAGTAGTCGTTATTACTATCATAGTAATTGGTGCAGTTTTAATAGGTACCAAATAAACTTCTACAGGCATTATATATTACATCGGTATACTTGATACCTATCAAAATTACAGAGTATTGATTTAGTTGGAAATAAGTTTTAACTGCCCTTCGAAGCGAAAAGATTGACTGATAGTGATAAATTTTGACAATCATAAATTGACCTGGAGCAACAGCTTCATTCAAAATAATACTGAATACAATTAATCTTTGTTTTGATGATATGTACTACTAAAACGTACTTTGCTTAATATAATAACTTAAAGCTAATTGGAAAGAGAAAATACAATAATAAATATAAAAGTGTTTTTATTATGGCTTTATTAATTGTGTTGGTATGCGTCTTTCACTTTTTTTACATGACTTTGTCGTGTTGATCAGAGCATTCAGCAAAGAGAAAACTTGGTTAAAACCAGGTAGCTAAAACTTGAAGGTCTGTTTGACGTGTACTTTTTAACTTAGAAACTATCAAAATTAATCAAGTTGTTCATTGTTTTGTTGTGTACAATATGGCATTCCGGAAAAGTCGTAGATTAATCACTTTTTTTTGCATAAATTATTATTTTCTAGGTTAAGATAAATATCTCATTCTATCCCCACTAGTAGATCAAGACCGAGAACGCATGTTGAATTTATAGGAAACGTAGAAATAATAGATTTTCAATGAAAAAGTAACAGGTATTTCTTACTCTATATGATAATTTAGGAAAATAATGTATTTAATTTATATGTGATGTAGTCAAGCCTGTGCATAAAGCCGTACGTAAGGAGGAAGAGAGGGGTTTCCGGAACTGCTAAAAGCCCAACCGAAGTTTCTTACAAATATATCTAGTGTTTATTAATTAGTTTTCATAAAGGAAAAGAATGCAATTTTTTAGAATAGACTTTTTTATATGTCCATAAAACGCAAAATTTTGAATAAAAAGTTTATAGTAGTTCTGCGAAATATGTCTTTAATGCTTTGTGGATGTGTCCTACAAATTAGGTTTCGTAATGGGGCCCGCAAAATCTTTGATCATATTTGGATGTAACTATCTTCTTCTTTTGCAGTATTGCAGCTTTCATAGGACCAGTATAGACACGCATAAAAAGGAGAAAGCCGAATAGTATCCGTAATTGCATTTAAGATGTTTAGAGAAGATTTCATACACATTTTAAATTTTGTCTGAAAGCTCGCGTGTGTATGTGAATCTCTCCCTCTCAGTATATATATATATATATATATATATATATATATATATATATATNGACTTTCACCGGTGAATTTGGAGAAACACCAAAAACGTAGGTGAAAGATCGAATATTTCATTACATTCTTGTACATTCGGACCCTCACCAGTGCATGTCAACAATCACATAGTTGCTTTGGTGAATGTCCGAAATATTTGTTATATCCAATTTTATATTAATTTATTCGTTGATATTATTATATTTATTTAATATGTTTATATTTATTCTGTATTTTAATACTTACTGACGATAGATTAGAATAAACATCAGTGTTTGGAGTATCGAGCAAATATATACCGGGCAATGGCACTTGACCTTAAAAAAACATCAGTGTATGATATACCGGGGAAATGCATATCGGGCAGTGACACTTAACCTTAAAAAACATCAGTGTAGGGTATACCGAACCACTTAAGGTTAAGTACCATTGCCCGGTATACATTTACCAGGTATACCCTACACTGATGTTTTTTTTAAGGCTAAGTGCCTCTGCCAGGTATACATTTGCCCGCTATACCCTACACTGATGTTTTTTAAGGTTAAGTGCCACTGCCCGGTATAAATTTGCCCGGTATACCTTACATTGAAGTTTTTTTAAGGTCAAGTGCCATTGCCCGGTATATATTTGCCCGATACTTGGTGTATACCGGGCAGTGGCACTTAACCTTAAAAAACATCAGTGTTGGGTATACTGAGCAAATGTATACCGGGCGAATGTAAATATATGGCCCGATACTCCAAACACTGATGTTTCTTCTGATCTGTCGTCAGTAAGTATTAAAATATCGAATAAATGTAATTATATCCACAAGTAAATTCATATCAAATCAAATGTAGTAAATATTTCGGACATTCACCAAAGCGACTATATGATTGTTGACATTCACCGGTGAAAGTCAGAAATAAGGGTATTTAGCAAATATTTCGGACATACACCAAGCGACTACGTGAATGTTGACATCCACCGGTGAATGTCGACATTTTCGAGACTTCGGTCATTCACCGTAACTTATATATATATTCTTTATTCCAAAAATGATTTTTAGTTTTTTGTTTTATGATTTTTCGATTCAACGATTCTCTTATTTTTATATTTAATCAATAATACTGACATTTCTCATGACATTTCTTTAAAAAAATTTAAAGTATCTAATATTCCTCCTACACAAACAACTATCTAGTTTGAATATTTATTTTATACTGTTTCTGAAGTCAAAATTGCTACTTTCAAATCCCTTAGTAATTTATAAGCAAAATATGGAACGAAGCTTTTCAAAAGAAGCCTATGCAAACAAATATATATATATTTTTTTTGGAATATTTTCTTCGATCGGAAAATAATTTCAATAATCTTTAGAGTATAAATTAAATAGCATTTGGAACAGAGTTGCAGAAGAGAAGCAAAGAAACCCTTTGAAGAAAAATTCAAGTTTCAGAATAAACACTGTCTTAGCTGAAAATATCATAGATATCGGAATTATATAGTGTTTTGTGCGCCTACACCTACTCAAAATATATTTGATTTTGAAAAAAAAATATATAAATTATTCAAACACTGTTCAGAATTCATGCATTAAAGCTATATTTCTGCTGATTTCATAGAAGATAGGCATCGCTATTTTCCAGAAAGAATAAAAATATGTACCAATAGCTTTCACGGTACATCAGCATACTTTAAGATTGAATTTATTACGAATTTTTAAAAGAAAGAGTATGCCTGTCGTATCTATTTTTTTTTCAGCGCTATTGCAAAAAAATTATTTGAATTATTTTGAAATTATATTTCAATAAATCCTTGCTAGTTTTTATTTTTCTGTAAGAGTTTCTCAAATCAGAATGAATGTTAGAGAACAAACTATAATTTAAATAAAGCAAATCATAATAAGTATGAAGGCAATGCCGTAAATCATAGCTATATGATCCCTTATCCCATTTTTCTTTCTAGCTCCATTTCATTTTAAGGTTAATAAAAATATACTGAATATCCAAATGTTTCCTAATCTACAAAAGTTTAGTTATGCTTTCTGATTTTAAGAGCTTTTAAGAGTACGCAGAATTATTTTTTTTAGTTTTAAATATCCCTTAGGTTGAGATACTTAATACCTATGTTTTCTTTTCTGAAACTACAGCACTATGATTAAAAACAATCATTTATCTTACTATTACTAAATGTCCCACTAGGAAAATACATTGTAATGGGATNTTCATTTTAAGGTTAATAAAAATATACTGAATATCCAAATGTTTCCTAATCTACAATAGTTTAGTTATGCTTTCTGATTTTAAGAGCTTTTAAGAGTACGCAGAATTATTTTTTTTAGTTTTAAATATCCCTTAGGTTGAGATACTTAATACCTATGTTTTCTTTTCTGAAACTAATGCACTATGATTAAAAACAATCATTTATCTTGCTATTACTAAATGTCCCACTAGGAAAATACCTTGTAATGGGATATTTCAAGAGTGCTAGGTTTATATATCTTTTTAATTTTTCATCTTTGTACAAGTGACTTTCGCTCAATGCTCAACATTCAGACATTCTCAAACCTGTAAAAAACGACTTTGAATATTCAATGATATTGGAGAAATTTTGAAATTAAATAAATTTATTAATTATTAAAACTCATAAGAATATTACTTGGACTTGGAATAAAGTGTTTTTTTACAGACATGCATAATATAAATATATAAAATTTGTAAACCAAAGGTTAGAAATAGGATAGGGCTCAATTTTTCAGAACCGAGACCGAAGATTATAAATAGAAATCTTCCCAAGCCCGGCATAGTTATGATTTCTTTTGCATTTAAAGATTTAGAATGAAATATGAAGGCAAAATTTCAAAACAGTTTTTTTGATATTTAGTAAAAAGCTTACAAGACTCAGACAATTCTTACAAACCAAAAATAACTGTAGTTAAATGCTTTGTGATTAAACATATCCACTGATATTTTTGCTAATTTTCCAAAGCTGTAACACCCTGTTATTTTCTTATTTGTTTTTTCATGCTTTTGAAAGTTTTGCAAGAAATTAATATTTGCTCACATTTGCCAATTTTCCCAATTACATAAAATCTAGCTTTTTTTTCTATTTCAATTAATCCATTTCAATGTTCAGAAACGGAAGAAATTCTCCAATAATATAGCATCCAGTTTTTTTATATCTATTTCCAACTACTGTTAGTTTTAGAAGAAACATATACTAACTACTCTTTCAAACCATTAGTAATTGTCGTTACATATATCACGATTAGATGTAAAGAACTTTCATTTTTACCAATATTTCCAACAACAAACCTTCCTGCTAAATTTTGTTCTTTTCTTTTAGAAAAAGGACTCCAGAAAGGATTTTTTACCCATAAATTAGTTAAAATAATGATCTGCCAATGATTAATTCTAAGTTAATAGTCAAAACTTTGATCTTGATCTGGAGTGAGATCTTTAATGAGAACCTCAACAGAATAAAGCTGTGCAATTTTTACCATTTTCTTTGATAAGTTTCGAAGAAGTGTTTTATTTCTTTAAGTTCCAAGTCTCTCCTATAAGTAGAAATTTTTTGCAATAATGTAACATTCAGTTAAATTTTGTATTTTTTTTTTGTTGCAAACTATTAAAAATCTTTGCAAGAAACTAATTATTATTGCAAACCAAGAATAACTCCTTTTAAACATGACATACTTAATCATGTAATATTAAACGAGTTATATTTAACATACGAATCAGTCTTACACTAACCAATTTTTCCAGTAATTTAGCACCTAGTTAAATTTTGTTCTTATATTTTGAGAAAATGACGCAAAACGGTTTAACTATAAATTAACTTGTAAAAACATGTTCGGCCATCAATAAACTGCTCTTAATTGATATCCAAAAACTCTCATGTTCAGTGTTGGCAAAACTTCATGCACATCACGTCAGTATGAGGAAAAAATAGCTTCAAAATGGCTTTGCATTCTTTACTACTTTCTTTGCTCTTCCATAAATATGAAATAGTTGTTTTATCCCTTTAACACCCAAATCACTCGTATATTTACCACTTTTCAATTTTCAGTTCAATTCCTTTCCTTCGCAAACTATTAAGAGGTTTACAAAAAACTAACTATTATTTAAAATCAAGAATAACTGTCATTAGGTATGAAAGGATTTACCGTAAATCACTCTCAAATTAGTACATTTTTCTAATAATTTGATATGCAGTTACTTTTTATTTTTCTAACTATTCAGCGATTTACCATAAATGAACTAACTTTGCAAACTAGGAATAGCTGTAATTAGTTTTAACTTAAATTTGCAAATTTGTTTAGTTAATTAGCACTAGGTTTGGTTGTTTGGTTTTTATTTCTTTTACAAACTTCTTAAATATTTGTAAGAATTTAACTATTTTTGTAAACTAAGAATAACATTCATTTGGTATAACATCATTAAATATAAACCACTCTCATTTTTCCCAATAATATATCACCCCTGAATTTTCTTTAGCAAAAAGTTAAGAAGAAACAAATTATTATAATCATTATTAAAATTTTTTTCTAGAAACCTAAAATGACATGAATAAAACATAACATGTAATATATATGTCACGGCGAAAGACCGAAATCGGTGGTTGTTGACTTTCACAGGTGAATGTCGAACAAACACCAAATACGTCGGTGAAAAATCGAATATTTCATTACATTCTTGTACATTCGGACCCTCAACGGTGTATGTCGACAATCACAGATATGCTTTGGTGAATATCCGAAATATTTATTACATTCGATTTGATATAAATTTATTCGTGGATATAATTACATTTATTCGATGTTTTAACCCTACACTGATGTTTTTTTAAGCCACTGCCCGGTATACATTTGCCCGTTATACCCTACACTGATGTTTTTTTAAGGTTTAGTGCCAGTGTCAGGTATACATTTGCCCGGTATACCCTACACTGATGTTTTTTAAGGTCAAGTGCCATTCCCCGGTATATATTTGCCCGATACTCCAAACACTGATGTTTCTTCTAATCTATCGTCAGCAAGTATTAAAATATGGAATAAATATAAATATATCAAATAAATATAATACTATTACCGAATAAATTAATATAAAATTGGATATAACAAAGATTTCGGACATTCACCTAAGCGACTATGCGATTGTTGACATTCACCGGTGAATGCCGACATTCTCCAGATTTTGGTGTTTCACCGTAACATATATATAACCTAATATGTAATAATATAACTTAATCATGTTATACTTAATGTGCTAATATTTGATAATTTTACATTTAGCTTGATATTTTTATCATGGTATAATTTTATAATTAGCACTGTCATCTGTGCCAATTTTTCCGATACTGTAGCATTTATTTTAATTCTGTTCTTTTCCTTTAAGAAAATGACACAAGAAAGTTCATCCATAAAATAACTTGAAAAAAATATGATCTGCCGTCAACAAACTGTTTTAGTTGATAGCCAAAAACTTTGATCTTTAGGGTGAGTGAAACCTCACTCAACTCACGTCAGTATGAGATCAAAATCATCTCAACAGGGCTTTGCATTCTTTACCACTTTCTTCGATAAGTTTGGAAGAAGTGTTTTATCTCTTTAACCCCCTTCATTTAAATATTATCTCCCAACCCGCAAAAAAGAAGAGTTTTCTGGAATGAAAAGGATGATTAGAGAAAATCCACGATATTAAATCACTAGACTCGATGAAATAGGGATTAAGGATGAATTTTCTTCTTCGTTCCGTATACTCAAAAAAGGGACAGAAAAAATGCGCAGATTTCAAAGAAAAAATATTTCTTAAAACATGAAAAAAGTATTCCACATTTCATGGATATGAAAAATACATCGTCGCATTTTTTATTAGTGAGACAGATAAAAAAAGAGTCAAATAGATTTCTTTTTTTTTACCTAAAATGAAATTAAAAAACTACTCACAATTTCTTTATTATTTAAAACAAATTCCATACAAAAAATTTAAATTAAATTTGATAGTATTTTTCTATATGTTAATATTGGACTTTCAAAATTAAAAGTGAATTTGGATGCAAAAGTTTTATTCATTAACAAATATCACAGTCACTGATAACCAAGATTTAATACAATTAACTATTTACATAATCGCATTTATAAAAGTAATTAATTGCATTATCAAGTATAGTGAAGTTTTTATTAAACAAAGATGTGTTGTTCTAAATTCTTGTAATCGCATTTTTAAAGTAGATGACATTAAAAATTAGAACTAAGCATGTATGAAAACTTTAATTGGAATTTTTATTTCACTTAGAGCTATAGGATTTATTCTTAAAATTTATATTTATCACTAAGTTTTATTTATTAATATTATAATGTCATTACAATATTATATAAATAGAATATTTGAAATATTATAATACATTATATTTAAAATATTATAATATATTATATTTAAAATATTATAATATGTTATATTTAAAATATTATAATATATTATATTTAAAATATTGTAAGGTTTTTACAATATAAGACATGGTAACTCTCAACGAAGATGAGTAATAATAGTTACTAAAATATGTACAATCANTTATACTATATTATATTTAAAATATTATAATATATTATATTTGAAATATTATAATATGTTATATTTAAAATATTATAATATATTATATTTAAAATATTGTAAGGTTTTTACAATATAAGACATGGTAACTCTCAACGAAGATGAGTAATAATAGTTACTAAAATATGTACAATCAGGAAAAAGATAACATCGTCAGCAACTTTTGGTTTAATAATAAAAATTTCTCTCACCAAGAGTAAATTTAAATTCTTAAAGAGGAAAATTTTAAACATTCTAACTTAGAGTCTAAATTTGCTTAAAATTGCATACTAAATTTCTATATTTTCGTAACGTTCTCGAGATATTTCAAAATACGCAAGTTTAAATAAACATTAAGCGATCCAAACTTTTGCATTCTCTACTAACTAAACTATTTAAACCATACTTTACAGATAGCGACAACTCTCCACTCTTTATTTTGAAGGTCAAGAACGAACTAAAATCCATAAAAAAAGCATATTTATTCAGCGTAAATGTGTTCTTATGTTTGTTGGAATAGCTTAAAATATCGTCTGCTCTAATTGATTAGGTGTTTAAATAATATACCCTTTAACGATTAAGTCCAAGTAATTGCAAACTCGATCATTAGATCAAAAGTTATTTAGAGTGTTCACTTGCTGAGAGCAATGAACAATGCGCAGAAAAACGGACCACTCAGAATAACTTTTGATCCTAAGGATTCGATTTTCACATTTTGAGACTCAACCTTAATGGCTCAAGGTGATCTCAAATAGGCTTATCAATAAGTGCAGACGATAATGTAAGTTATGAAATCAGATACTCAAACGTACTTTCATTGAATAAACAAAACTTTTTTTAAGACGGATTCGAATTTCCGACTCCCAAAATATCGTATCAATCTTGGAAATATAGTCCCAATAGTTTGGTCTGCAAAGCACTCTGAAGTTTAGACACCGTAATGATAATTTTACTTTTTACGTAATTCGCCATATCTCAAAAACTTCTTTAAAGAAATTTTTAAAAAATTACGCATAATTATAAACTTCGTTTATCCAAAGATAATACCATGCAAAAAAACAACCTTTAGTAAATATTTATTATTTTTCATTATTTTATTTAAGAATGGTTGAAACAAATTTGAATTGTAAGGTATACAATTCTGTGCATGCTTTTAACGAATTTAATTTTGCATGACAAAATACAAAATTTGACTAAAATTAGCCGAATAGTTCTTGAGAAATTAAATTTTAAGCAGACTTTCCTGAAATTCAATTTCTCAGGAACTATTCGACCGATTTTGCTCAATTTTTTAAAAAATAACTTGTTTAAATATTTATTATTTTTTATTATTTTCTGGAAGAATATTGAATTGCAAAGCACATATTTTTTTGAATATATAAAAATACTAATTTTCAAAAAATAAAATTATTATTATGAGGTTCAAACTTCGTTCTCCTGATCAAACTATGAAGAAAATATTTCCCAAAATGCGGCTACCCCTTATATTTTGAGGGTCAGAAATATGATTCCATTAAAAAAAAGTATTTTTATTCTGAGAAAGTGCATTCTTGTGCCTGATTTCATAACTGAAAATATAGTCTGCACTAATTAAATATCATATTTCACCCCCCCCCCCGAACCATTAAGATTGAGTCCTAGAACGTGAAGATCCAATCCTTAGACTAAAAGTAATTCGAGATGGTCCCTTTTCAGTGCTCTGTACATACAACAAAATGTAAATTATGCTATAAAAAGTTAAACAATTGAGAATAAAGAATACGTGAACTAATTGATGGAATCACTACCGAAACATCTTCAAGAGTTAAACAAATTTTTATACATTTTATCAAATTATAAGGACATACTATGAAATATTTTAGTTGTTTCCACCCATTGTGTTACAGAAGAATTTAAATTGAAATTTCAAACACTAAGAGATATGAGAAGTGTAATTATCGTATTCATCTCCACAATGAAGCAGTCTATATGTTTCGGGAACTTAAAGTGCTTGATATAAAACAGTCAAATCCGATAGAAAAAAACTGTTGCTGTAATTTTGATGTTTATATCATTGTCAAAAATAAGTGGAGAAACTTTTATCTCGAAATTCTTGAAAGGGCTGGAAACAAACGAACATCTCAATTCACCCAGTTTGAGTTTGCAAAGGATTATATTGATTACTTATTTTCAAATATATTCGTGGTTTTTTGAAAAATCAGCTTTAAGGGTCTCTTTCATTGAATTGGAAAAAAGAAATGTTTTACTCCCTTTACGTTCACTTATGATTAATTATGGAATTTCCTTACTACTTAGAATTTCCTTTTTTACCTTGCGACGGATTAATATTTCTGAACAATTTTTGCTTAATTTTATTCTTCTAAAAAAAAACAATTGAAATCAGCTGATGAATTTTAAATTTTGGGGTTATAAGTAATTTTAAAATGTTTTCAAAGTATGAAGTTTTTCAATGTTTAAGTTTAAATTAAACTTACATTCTTGAAATTAAAAAAATAGCAACTAAATTCAACATGACATATTTCAAGGAATGGAATTACTCAAAAATCATGCAAAACTATTTACCAAGTTCATTCAGAATCGGATAAGTCAGTAAATTCCGAACAAGTTAATTCTCCATATAAAAAAATACTTTATTTTATAACCGTTGTTGAAAAGTCAACCCAAAGTTTCGGGGGGGGGATTACGACAAGTAATGTTCAACTCATTAGCCTTATAAATTTTGAACACAATCCAGAAGACAAGGGAAATCTTGGATCACGTATTGGGAGAAATTTGCCTTCGTGGAGTATTTTTTGATGGAACTAACGCGCATTTGCGTTACATTGAGAGGAAAACCTAGAAAGGCTAGCCTGACTATAAGGGGACATTAATCTATGATTTTTCTACCCCTGAGGATATTTTACTTTAGCGCATAAAAAGATATCAAAACGACCAGAATGAGGTGAAATTCACAATAGTTCTGGCTCTATGGGAACCCCAAGAAGTTCTGAAATTTTTAAAGCACCTGGTAATGATTTTGGCAAAATTAACAATAAATTATGGATTTATAAAATTTGAAAAATGTGGTGCAATTTGGTAATTTTATCACTAATTATACTATGAATCTACATCATCTACTTTGGCGATCCCTGCTTTAAACAATAGAAGATATTTGGGTCTAGTTAACATTTGTTGAAGTTAGAATTTATACAACTGTCATACCATTGAGCTGCTAAAAGATAAGTTGATCGTAGGGATAAATAGTGAATTTCGGTCAGAGATTCAGAAAATATGTTTGACAAGGCCAGCCATACTCATTTCGCGGTTTCTTACACTTTTTTTTCTCTTTTACTATACTTATTATCGGTTATGAGAGGACTTACTATTTTCTTTTTTTTTTTGTTTTTCTTCGAAATCAATCTTTTGTCTGACGCAAAAAAGAGAAAAATGTTTGAGAAAAAAACCCATTTAATAGGGGATAAATAAAGACGATACTCTGAGATCTTAGAAGATCTACGAAGCTTGAAGTAGCGGGATGGGTGAAATATTAACCATGATTTTTCTTCTTTATGTATTAAAAAAAGAAGGACCAACTTGCATCGCAAATTATTTTTTCATTTCGAAAAAAGTAAAATTTTTGCATTAATGAATGAGAGTTATGTTTCTGATGACTATATATATATATGTATANATCAATTATATATATTGCATGATATTTATATTTGTCCAAAGTTTACTGACAGTAATTTTCATTTCATAAGCTTGTTTACTTCAAACAATAAAAAAAGAAATAATTAAAAGCATATGTTGCTGTGAGAACCCCTCAGATTGGATCGATCCCTAATTATACTATACCGAATCTCCAGGTGTTGATATCAACCACTTTGGCGAGGCCTGCACTAGACAATAGCAAACAATTTATATCTAGTTAACATTTGTTGAAGTCAGAATTTATACAACTTTCCTACCAGGGAGAAGCTAAAAGATGAGTTGATCGTAGGGATAAATAGAGAATTTGGGGTCAGCGATTCAGAAAGATGTGTTTGACAAGGCCAGCCACACACATTTCGCGGTTTCTAACGCATTTCTTCCGTTTCTTTTTTGTTGGTGATGAGTAGCATTACTATTTTTTTATTTGTTCTTCTTCGAAATCAATCTTTCGTCTGACAGGCATAAAAACAAGAAAGAGAAAAATGGTAGGGAAAAAAACGCATTTCATTGGGGATAAATAATAAAGACGACACTCTGAGATCTTAGAAGATCTTCGAAGCTTGAAGAAGTGATATGGGGGGGGGTGAATATTGTTTTATTTTAGCCTCTGCCACTGTCTTTCAATTAATTTCCACTCCCTCAACTCAAATATTCTATTTGCGAGAAGAGATCTCGCAGAACAGAATGCGAGATGTTCCTTGACATTTGTTCCGTTTTTTTTTTTTTTTTTTTGGTTCTCGAATAACTAGATATTTATTTCAATAAATGACACTGCGAGAATTGTGTTCTAGTATTTGTTATTCTTTGGTAATTCTTTATTTCCCGTGTCTGTACGCTTAGCAGACCATAAAAAAGGAAAGATACAATTGCGTGAAGGAATCTGGAAGAAAGCTTCAAAATCTTTTTATAATGACATTTCTCAATTGTTTTCTATCTGACAGTTTTTGTTTCGATGTTTGCTGCACATACATGAATATAAATTAAGCTATTTGAATAAATAAATTTGAATGTCTTTATTGAACAGATACTTTAAAAATAAACTTTTTTTAAAAAAGAAAACAGTGACTTAAGAAGAATTTTTTATTTAATTTATCTGTTCTGTAAATATTCCATGCGTTGAAAAACCTGCTGTTCTATTTGGATATAATGAATTGTGGTTGATTGTCCTTGTTTATGCTACTCAACACCCATTTTGCATCTGATTTAAAATATGGAATTTTCTTATATTTTGAGTAAAATCAAACATTTTCTTAGGATGTATCGCATCATGTAAGGTTTTAAATATATTTTGAAAATAGGTATTGAAGTATGCGTTTTAAATGCTTCTTTTGAAGAGCTAAAATGGCAATAAAAGGACTCATCGACGTCCTTTTTAGAAAAACAAAATTTATATTTAGCCTTATGTTCTTCTATGAACACTGTTTGACTATTTGCATTATTTTTTTTCATAGCTTTTATTTTTAAATTTCTCCGAAATAGAGTTTTACAGTCAGCTCATAAATGTTTTTAATTGTTGAATATATAAAAAAAAAAAAAATTTTAAAAGTTTAAAACTAAATAATTTTGGAGATTAGTAGTATGATGGTAGCCTTGTTAGCATTGCGAACAGGTTACATTTACTTAAAATACAGCCAGTTGTTAGTCATGTTAGAGATTATGAGGGTTAAGACTCAAGAATTTTAAAACTAACGGCATAATGGTAAAAATGTTTCTAACACTGGATCCTGGCCGCCCTTACTTTTAATTCATTTATATGTCTAGAAAATGTGACGTAGTAGAAATATTCTGATTCCTGCATTGAGTATTCTAGAAATTAATTAGCCTCACACATTTACTAACCCAATTTTAAAAATTAAAATTTGGTTTAAAGTGCTATTACTGCTCTTCTAAAATTTATCGATTTTGCAAAGAAGTAAGTTTTAACGTCACTTTTGAGCGTCTCATTCAGATTGCAATATAATTATTCGCTCAATTTTAATAAAATTTAATCTTCTGTCCTTCGAAATATTTTATTATAATAGTTATTTAATGTATAAAATGTAATTTTGATTTAAAATTAATTATTTCTTATTACCATGAATGATCCAAATGAAGCGGATGCGCGAGATTATCATTTTTTAATTATAGTTTTATATTTATTTATCCATTTCAGAAAAATGTTCAGTTCGCAGAACATATTTCAGAAATATAACGTGGATATTTAAATAAGTTAAGCAATGATTGATACGACTCTAAAAAAAGTTACTTTTGAGAGTTTGAAATAATCGTTTTAGAAATTTGTGATAGACGATTAAATGACTGATGAAATGTTGACGTTTCAGAAAGCATTAAAAAGTTTGAATGACTCATCTTCATGCATTTTTTACATTGATATTTCTATATACTGTTTCTTTTTTTTTGTCGTATGCCTGTTTAGGCAGTGGGGGTGCGATTGTTCCTGTGTTTCAGTGGCGCCATCTATGGCCAGGAATTCGACTTCTGGCACGTCATTCACACAACCACAACCCGTTTATAGGGCGGGTCACATTCACACACAGAAGAGAAAGGACATAGAACACACAGAGAGAGAAAGAAACTTCCATGCCTAATTGGATCCAGGTATTACTCCACGATTCGAACCCCGGACCTTTCTGATGCAAGGACAGTTCCCTGCTCCCTACACAGGCCGGTCGGCATTTCTATATACTCCTAAATCAGTTTCTGCTTTCTAGACTATTTTAATTACAAATAAAAAACAATATTAATTTCACATTGTATATTACCTCAATGTAATCTCATTTTGTAACATCATCAATCTAATTTCGAATCTCACTGAGAAAAAAAATTCAACCGCTGAAATACGTGTACGAGGGAACAAAAATGGTAAATGGTAATCACATTTGTGGTAAAAAAAATTAATTCTTATTATTAAAACCAAAATATACTGTATTTAAACACCTCATTAGGCAATTTTTCTGTTTATATGGCAACGGTTATCAGGGAATTCTAGTTCTCAAAATTATAGTTCGTATTACCATACAATTGGTGAAAGATACAAAACTGAAAAATGAATTAAACTAAATAAATTGTTTTTATGTCATGCTCTAAGGTAACATGATAAAATTATCAAATGTTAAACAATTTAACAAATTTTGTCACGTTTTATAAAGCAATATTTTATTGTTAATTTTACTAAAATTATTACCAACATTCGGTAAAAACTAAGTATCTATTAGGGGTATAATAATAAGATAAATTTTACCATATTATGGTAGTTTTAGTCATGCTTTTTCCTCAGCGTGTGCGAAAGCTATTGATTCTAGTGATCAGATCTTCAAGCACTAGGGCTCACTCTTATAGTACAAGAGGGTGACTTTACGAAATCCGAAACAAAAATGTAGTTTTGCTAAATAAACATTCCTTTTTTTTCCTTTATGGATATAAATTTTTGACTCTCAGAATAAAAAGTAGACAATCGCAATTTGGGGAACATAATTTCAATAGTTTAGTCAGGAGAGCGGTCCAGATTTTGGTCCCGAATGTAAATTTAATTTTTGCATATTTCGCCATTCCTTAGAATTTTTTAAACAAATCATGAAATTTTTGCCCAAAATTACAAAATTCATTTATTCAAAGACAATCCCTTGCAAAAGAATATTTTTAATATTTATTATTTTTTATAATATTCAAAAGTATTTCATTTTAAAATAGTCAAAAAAAAGTTTAAATTGTACGGCTTACAAATCTTATAAAATTTTAAATAATCTAATTCCTTAAAACAAAATACTTAACTTCAATGAAACTGGTCAATTAGTCGCGGAGAAATCTAGTTTTAAGTATACTGCTTCTATAAAATTCAATTTCTCAGAAACTATTCAACCGATTTCGTTTAAATATTCTATGTCTGCCTTGTAAAATTATATTCTGTAAAATGTGTATTATGTTATATTCTGTAATGTATATTCTGTAAAATTTGTATACTTTATATTTTAAAATTTTTTCTACTACTAATAAATAAAACATTTAATAATAGTTATTAAAAATTATTTTTAGCATGGAACGTTTCTTTAGATAAACTAATTTATCTTAAAAACTCTTAAAAATTTTCGGTACATGGTGAAATACTCAAAAAGTAAAATTAACATTAAAACAAACTTCAAACCAAATTGATCCAAACTTCTGACCGCTCTCCTGACTAAAGTATTCAGACCATATGTTTCTCTGATTGCGGTGGAAAATCCAAATCCGCCGACAAACAGTAATGTTCATTCAAAGAAAAAACCTTTCTGAGTCTGATTTCGAAATTTAAAATATCGTCTTAATAAGCATATTTGAGCTCACCTTTTCCAACGATGATGATTGAGCCTTAGTATTTGAAAACTCGATAGCAAGATAAAAAGTTATTCAAGGTTTCTGCGCAGTGTACATGGCTATTTTTCGCATTTAAGATTTGCATGGAAAAATATTGTTAATAGATAATTAGATATTTTTCCAGTTTTTAATCGATTCCCGAGCGTTGCAAAAAATTCCAACGTTTTGCAGGATTTTCTCTGTATATTTGGCTGTTTAAAGCAGTTTGTCCACTAATCATAAACGGATTAAAACGATCAACCACTCTAGTTTACGCGGTACAGTTTTACTTAACTTACTTAAGATAACTTTTCAATTAATTTTAGATCAATTAAAAAAATGTTAAATCATTTTTCGACAATTTTCTATAATTGCTCTTATTTTCCGGTTTTGAACAAAGTATAAATAAAATTGTGATTTGACTTCATTGTGAATTGAAATCTTCCCGATTTTTATCCGCCTTTAGATATACTTTTTCGACAAGTAAATTCGCCAGGCACTTTTATAAGGTGAAGAAACAATATATTTATAAGCATTTTTACACTTGAATATTATTTCAATAAGTAGGATTCCTAAGGTAAATACAACCATAATTTAGACATAGTTATTTTATAGAGTTTGTTTAGTTGTTGAGTTGAGTCAATTTGTTTAAAAAACTGAGCTTGCTTGTTAAAAAAAAACAAATATGTGACATACGCAGTTTTATACTGTCACACAAGCTAACAGTAGTTTCTTATAAATTTTTACAGATATTCTTTTAGAGTGTACACCCTCAGTTTCATTTGATGATTATTTATGCAATGATGAATATCATGATACTTTTGAATCAAAGTTTACTGAATCAGACGTAAAGTGATTAAAAAATAGAAATTCAAAATTATTTAATTTAATTAAAATCATAAAATTTAATAATAAAATGCAGTTATAATAATGTTATTTAAATTACAAGCATAATACATTTTTTTAGCACAAAGGGAAATAAGGAATCCTTATTTACAAAAAAGGGCAAAAAATCCTTCTTTGTAAAAGCATTATAAGTCAGTGAAAGTATAATTTTTAGTTTCCAAAAATTGATTTTACAAACATATTTTTGTATAATTCAAAAAATGATCGGAAAATGTTTGAATATAAATTACATCAAACATCATCTTTCGATTTCCTCCTTAATGACAAATGTAGAAACGAAATGAAATTAGTTTAAAAACAAAATAAAGAATAGAAAATTTATAAAACAGATATCAAAAAATTTTTCAAAGAGTTCTGCTAACAGACTTTTCTTTTATCTTCTTAAAAAGAGTTATTTCAGTCAGTTCCATTTCATGGGAAACACATTTGAATTGTAAATCAAGAAATCAAACATACGAAAATAATGCATATAGAATATGATGTGATAGACGCATTTAGAAAAGTGAAAAAATAGCAACAGACCTTTTTAAAATTTTGATATAAATAAAATTTTAAAATTTGAAATAAAATTTTTGCTCATGTTTATTCAGGTTTCTATCTTAATTGCTATTAAACATTTTAGTGCGGAAATAATTTTAATTACTTTAATGTAAAAGCATGCTTAATACTCCAAGGCAGCCATTTTTGCTCAAAAAATTTAGAAACTATGTTTNATTTTGATACTCTAATAAAATACAAAAGTGCTCATTTTAGCTCATGTTTATTCAGGTTTCAATCTTAATTGCTATTAAACATTTTAGTGCGGAAATAATTTTAATTACTTTAATGTAAAAGCATGCTTAATACTCCAAGGCAGCCATTTTTGCTCAAAAAATTTAGAAACTATGTTTTAAAATCTAATTTTTTTTACTGATGAAACTAATTATACTTTGAATTAGTGAAAGGTTTGAAATGAAAGATGCCCTCAACTCAATTGAATAATGAGATTCGGTAAAAACTCTAGGGAATTCAATTTCAGATAGGAGTTATACTCACATTCATAATGGTAATAATTATAATAAGTAAAACAACTTACAAATATTTCGAATTACATTATTTACACTATTAGTACAAAGCAAAAGAATGTTTAATTTTAAAATAAATTTTTAACTAACATGTATTTACCTTTTAAGTTTTGATAAAATTTAAAAATAAATACTTCAAAAAGTTTTCGCCGCAGAATTTGCATAATCAGTATCATTTTCCCAAGCACTTAAGTAGACTTACTTTAAAGTTAGACTTACGTTTTTATTTTTATCTGAATGACCTTTTTATTTTATTCCGAAGGAGAAGGGAAAAAATATCTGGTAAATTATTTTCAAAAGCCACAAAAAGTTACTAACAGAAATGTAAATAAAACAAAAAAATAAGAGCTAAATGCATAAAAAAAATTTTGAAAATTATACATTAATATTTAATTTTTCATACTTTCAATAGTTTTTCCGTTTGTGAAATGCAATAGATAAAGGATTAAAGCTTCAGGATTTACCTGAAAGCAAATAATGTTCTTTTTCAGAAATATTTAAGAACAAGAAAAAATTGAGGACAATATTTATTATTTTCTCATACTTGTTGGGAATAATATGAAAGTTAAATGAAACTAAAACACAATTTTTGACAGATTTAATATTGGAAGTTAATATTTTTTCTTATTATAAATTCTAGTTCAAACATGCATCACTAGATTCTACATATGGTTAGTGTTAGAATTATTTAGTTAAAGAGAGTTATTTAACTATAGATAACTAAGTCATTAAAACTCATATATAAATAGCTTAGAATAAAAAAAAATGATTTATTGAATTATTTTTTTAGAACTATACCAACGATTTCATTGAATATGAAATGAATGAATATCCAAATCATACTTAAGTTACCCACTTGAGTAAATACTTTTTTTTTCAATATCAGACTGAAAAAATAATATTTTGCTTTTTAACTCGTTTAAAATGCGAAATACTATTATTTCATTTAACTCACTCATTCAACTCGAACGAAAAATTTTCACAAACTACAGTTTTGGGAAATTAATTTTTTTCGCATTATTTAGAATCTTAAAGTATGATATTATCTCGGTATTTTTCATTGCATTTCAAATCGACGTTTCATTTTTTTCGAACAATCATGTAGAAACTTTAAACAAATATTAGAATTCCCTTTAAAATTAATTTGCATAAAAATAACAAAAAATAATCCATCTTTAACTCTGTTTTTGATGTTTATGAAGAATTAAACACATTGAACTTGAACACACTGAGCATTGGTTACTTGTTACAAATATTTTATCACATTTAAATCCGGCAAATATATATATATATCATAAAACAACTCTATTCTCTGTGATATTTAATACTATTTCAACATATATTTTGGTCTGACAGACCCTACTGTGGATTAAATTATTATTTATAATGCTTGAGAAACTTTAATATCCTTACGAATAATCANACTCTATTCTCTGTGATATTCAATACTATTTCAACATATATTTTGGTCTGACAGACCCTATTGTGGATTAAATTATTATTTATAATGCTTGAGAAACTTTAACATCCTTATTAATAATCATTTTCAAGTATATGAACATTTACATATAATTGGGAAGTATGAAATTTCCTGATTGATGAGAAACATTATTTAGCTACAAATAATAATCTTCATTCTAAAAGATAACAGATACCTGATCCATGAGAAACTCTTATGATAGTCGATACTTTCTAGATATTGTTTATTCTAAAAAGGCTTAGAGGATGGAAATAATTTTACCTTCCAAGAAGGATTAGGAACCTTTTTCCGTGAAAACAGACTATTGAAATACATAGATAGGAATATCTTGTATTACAAGTCAAAGGTATTACTTCTTCAATTTTATTTTATTTTTTTGAATATTATAACAATCCTGGTTACTATATAAATGCTCTTATTGAGACTAAAATACTTATTTTCCATTTTTTTATTTCAAGAAATTGAGACAAAACTTTTTTCAAAAACAAGAAATTTGCAACAAGATAATAAGTGACAGTAAGTTTTATTATTATTAATATTATCATCATCAACATCATTATCAGCCTTAGCATCATCAACATTAAAAAGGCTGAGAGGATGGAGATAATTTTAGCTTCCATGAAGGATTGGAAAACGTTTTTCGTGGAAACGGACTATTTAAATACATAAATAGAAATATTTTGTCATCCAAGTCAGACAGATTACTTCTTTTATTTTATCTTATTTTTTATATTACAACAATGATGTTAGATAAATGCTATTATAAGATTAAATTGCTTTTTTTCTAAAAGTCTTTATTTCAAGAAATTGAGACTTAACTTTCTTCAAAAAAGAGAAATTTACAGCAAGATAATAGGTGACAGTAGTTTTTATTATAAGTAGTAGTTGTAATATTACTTTAAGTGATGAAATACACAGTCATTTTCTACCAAAATAAATCTGATTTACATTTATCAGTGTCTAATTCCACATTTACATTTACATTTATCAATCTACTTTCCACAAAATCTAAAATTTAAAACTGGAAATCGCTAATGCACTGAAAGTTTTATTTACACCATATCAGGGCCTTACAGGTTTTAGTGTGCTTCAATAAGGATTGACTAATAATACATAATGAATTCTCAGATTTAAACTCTCGCTTTTGGCGATTTAGCAATCCTTTAGTTATATTTCGTTAATATTTAGAATTATTTCGTCACAAATTACGTGATTTGTGATGAAACGGAACTCCAAAATGTATGACGAAAATGTTTTTTCAACTGGAAGCCTCATCGTAGTGCATTGTGGGAGATTGTTGATTAGAATGATGAAACTAGGATGAAGATTAGAATAACGAAAATAAAGTGACGAAATAAGCCTACCTGC
The DNA here is from genome assembly GCF_043381705.1 of Parasteatoda tepidariorum. NCBI lineage: Eukaryota > Metazoa > Arthropoda > Arachnida > Araneae > Theridiidae > Parasteatoda > Parasteatoda tepidariorum. The sequence goes on along the minus strand of NC_092207.1, from coordinate 46,177,206 downwards.
TGTTTGGTGGACGAGGAGTTGGCCTCGAACCAAGAAGATGCGGAGTACAGATCCCACTTCAGGTATGGGTATAATTTATCTCTATGCTGTATTTGTCTTTATTTTGCTATTAAGGTGACATTGACTCATCTATGTAGTACCACGATAGAACGATTATTAGATACATTAGACACTGCGATGTGCGTTTTTCTTTTAAATTAATATGTTGAATTATTTTTTTTAACTGTTGACAAAATTCATTTCCTCAAAGACACTCACTCCTCCTGACACTCTGAAGAAACTTTCATTCAGAACATATACCAGTAAATGATTTCTTCAAAAAACGAAGAAAGTTTGATCGGGAAATTTGAAGGTTTATATTTTACAGTGTGCTCAAGAAACTTTGATATCCGTATTAGAAATGATTTTTTTGAAACCGCGCAATTATATATTTTTGAAGAATGTTGGTTTTACGATTGATGGAAATTACGATATACCTATGGATCGCAATCTTGTCCCTGAAGGTACCTGATAGAAGATTTCTAATAGAATATTGACTGCTTATTGCTGATTCTAAAAAGGCTATGGAAATAATTATGCCTTCTATTTAAATATTAGAAAAATTTTCCAGATAGACTGATGCAATATTTTAAGAAGAATTTTGAGAAACAAGATAAGATATAAAAACTGTAAATCTCAGATATATCTCAGATATTTATAAATATATTAGTGTCTGACAGATCTAATCAGCAAGAATTACATGCTTGTTCATAATGCTTAAGAAACTTATTATCATCAATAAGCGTTTTCTAGTAATTCAGACATTTTCATATGGTGGAGAACTTTGTAATTTTATGATTGGGGAAAAACATGGTTTAATTAGAAAAAGTTTTTTTGTCAACAGAAGATATCTGGTTCGTGATTCCTAATAATATCTTATATTCATTAATGACTTCAGTACTTGATGGAAATAAATATCTCTTTCGTGAAAGATTATTTTATTTTATAATCGTCACTGCACAGCCGACCCAATTACGGACTTACGACTGCTATTGTTGGAATCAGTAGCCTTAAAATTTTGAACCCAATCTAAAAGACAAGGGAACTCCTGGATCAAGTATTGAGAAAAATTTGCCTTAGTCGAGGACTTTTTTGATGGAACTATTACGTACTCACGTTACATGGAGTAGAAATTCACGAAAACTTCCCACTGTAAGCCTGATGGCAAGGGGATTCTAACCCATGATCTGTCTACCACTGATGATATTTTTCGTCAACATTGTGATCGGTGTGAGCCGAGTGCGGAATTTGTATTGACTAGCTATCACTGGGATTCGAACCCGGTTTACCTCATTGGATGGCTGATGCTCTATCCCCTGATCCACCACGGTTCTTCTTGAAAGATTATTTTACTTCAAGACCCATCGTTGAACAACCAACCCAATTTCGACTTAACGACTACTAACGTTCCTGAAAGATCAGAAATTTCTCTACGAGATAACAGACTGTTGCAATACTTAAATGAGAAGAAACAAATTATATATATATTACTTTTTCGCATGTCTTTTATTTTTTTGTTCAATAATCTATAAGAGTAAAAGAGAAAGTTTGCGCTTCTGCGAGTGCGTCTCTTCCTTCTGCTATAATCCTGAAATTTGCAGTCGGATCCTAAAACATATTAATCCTAAAAATATTATATAATACCTCGGAGAGGGATGCAGGAAAAATAATTTTTTTTCAAGCATTACATTGAGACATTATGTTTTTTTTCTATTATTTACCATATGTAATTTACTTTGCTAGTCTCATAGCTCGACGTTCGGTCGCTGAGTAGTAGCATTTTGCTATGTCGTCCCACTGGTCCTTGGTTCGATTCTCGGGATGAGCAATGTAGACTCACTCTTTCATCCCTTCAGTGAGTCGATAAAATGAGTACCAAGCATGCTTGGTAACACTGGGAGTTCCACGTTAGGCTGAACACTCAACCGAAATATCTGCTCTTGCACCCCAGAGCCCAAAAGTCAAGAAAGCTGCAATGGGCACAGTAAGCATTGGCTTTCTATGTAATGTCTTACCACTGACTTTAGTTTTGTCTTATAGCTCTGTTTTATTAGAAAGGGAATTTATTGTACATTCTTAAAATTATAATTTTTCTTTACTGTTCATGGCAGTAAACTCCGTATCAACAACTATAGCAAAGTGAAGGCTACGTCACTGAAATACTATTTAAAAATTTATCTGAGAGCATGTGTTCATTTTATTTATAGTAACACTTTGGAAACGTGTTTTTATGGAAAAGTGAATTGAAACTTTAATTGAAATGCAATAAATCATATGACAAATCAAATCATATGTAATATGAGAAAGTAAAATTAATGGGGAAGAGGAACTTTTCGTTTCAAGAACCGTAAAAAACCACTTTACTGTCATTGATACTTAGCTGCTTAAATAATCTTGGTAATGGGTATTATTCGTATTATGGTAGTAGGTGTAAGATTAATATGCACCGATATTTGGTATAAATAAGTAATACTACATGCGCAGCAAATATGTTAAAATTTGGTTATTTAATGTAAGCATCTGGCGTAAAAATGTTTCTTAAGAATATCTTAAAAAAACTGATAAAAAGTTTCTTAAGCAGGTCCTTCGCTAAGCATTCAGTACCTCGCCAAATGCAATAAAATCGTAAATTTGGAAATTAAAAATGTGTTTTGGAGAATGATTTTTTTTCCTCTGGGACGAAAATAAATTTTCGTAAAAATGAAAAATTAATTTTTTAATACAAATCAGTATTTTTTATTCGATTACTATAATATTTGGTAGATACGATGCATAACCTATTAGAACTTCCAAATAGTATAAGCATAATTCAAACTATCGTAAAATAGTTTTCTAAGGGAAAATAATTTATCACGATTTTTTTTTAAGATTTGCATTTGGTGAATACTTTTGATATCTGGCAAATTAAATGGCCAATAATTTGAAATCCTTAGCGCTGTCCCTGCTTAAGGGTATATTAAATGGATAATATCTGGAGAAAATCGCTTGATTGTGGTAAGTTTTTACTATGATGAGTTAACCTCAAGTCGCAGTATCATGCCAAATTGCACTGAATATGGTAAATTTTTATATTAATCAAATGAATTTTTAAAACGTGTTTTACTTAATCTAATAACGTAAAGTTCTCGAAAAGAGACAAATATGAGGTATTTTTTTAGCGGCAATAAATGTGTCCGTATATGTCTGTCAATTTTATGCATGATCTCATAGTGCTGATCAATACCGATATTTTGATTATTTACTTTTAATAACAAGTGCAAAAAAACAGCATTCAGCTAGTATATTATAATATTCTTTTTGTAAGTTTAAATTAGTGTTTTGTTAAAACGTTTATTGCCCTGAAATCAAGACTGAATAGTTTAGATCTAAGAATTTTATGATTTAGATTTTACGAAATTTTGATCTAAGCACGAAATTTGCAGCAAGATAGTAGGTAGTAGGAAACTGTTATTTTATTGCAAGTGATACAGAAGACAATTGCTTACTATCAATATTAAATTACTTTTGCAGTAAATCGAAAGTTTAAAAAATATAATTTTTACTCTAAGGTTGAAATTAATATGAAATAATTGAAACGTCTAAAAATGAATGCAAACAGACCATAAAAAGCGTGTTTTTTTAAAAAACAAATTAATTTCTCAACAACTATTCAACCGATGTCTCTCAGGTTTTGTATTTTTCCATGTAAAATTATAATCTTTAAAATGAAATAAAGAATAGCATACCTTATAATTCAAAATTCTGCTACTATTATTAAATAAAGTAATAAATACTTACTAAAAGTTATTTTTGCATGGAATTATGTTTGGATAAATGAAATTAATAATTATGTGCCGAAACTTTTCAATTAGCTTACAAAATTCTCAAAATATGTCGAAATGTGCAAAAAATAAAGTTAATATGAAAGGGACCTAACCTTTAATCATTCTTCCAACCAAACTAATGGTACTATATTTCCCAGAGTGGGGGCTATCCCCTATATTTGGCGTATCAATAATTCGAATCCGTCGAAAAGGAGATTTATTCATTCACAGAATGTACATTTTTGTGCCTGATTTCGTAAATTTAAATATCGTCTGCACTAATTATTTAGCATATTTGAAGTCATCCCCTCGAATCTTTAAGAGTGAAGCGTAGAACGTAAACGTTCGATCATTAGATCAAAGGTTATTCAGAGTTTTTCATTTTTTTTAACTCTGTACACCTCGATTGAGTGAAAACGCTTTCTATGTTAGTCGTATAAACTTTGCTTGACCCTTACTTTGCTGAAGTTCAATGCAATAGCGGACACCTGGCTTATTTTTACCAAAAAAGAGAGATGGTTATAAAAATGAATAGTCAACTTTCCGAAGTTTACTTAAAGTTTTTATATGAATAAGGAATGTATCAGAATCAGCCATAGTGCCTCAAAACTTCCTGTTCTCAGAAATAAGTATAAAAAGTATTGTGTCTTATGCATATGGCATATTCAAAAGCTAATGTTCAAAAGAAGAATTTAAAAACTATTTCAATATAATGTCTTCCATAGTATTCTTTTTTTTTAAAAAAAGCTTTTGATATCTTTCTCTCATTATTCTTTTTTATTTTTATTCTGATACAGTATGACGAAATGGCAGTTAAAAAAAACTTTGACTAAGTGTAGTGTTTATATCGTGTTAAACTTATACGTAATTTGCAAATTTTACATAATCTAATACCTTGTCTTATCATAGTTATATTCTTTATTAAATTTATTAAAGTTCCTATACAAATAGGCTAAGTTTAACGCAAAGAAAAGACAAAATTAAAAATCTATTTAAAAACAATTATTATGAAATTAATTAAAAAGCGCAACATGTTAAGAAATTACTAAAATTCTTAATTAAGATCCTAATCTTTAAACATACTTGAAACCTACGCTTGGAAATTAGTTCGTTAAAAAAAATTATATTTTGTTTTGATGTTGTTAATGATTCACGCTCTTAACTTACAGCATTGCATAATTCACGATGAGAATTTACTAAAATAAAGTAAAACTACTGTAAAAATGAAATGTTATTGAAGAAAAATCGGAAAAGAATAATTTCTTTTCTAAATATTTCTCCCAACGAATAATTAAAAAATTCGAATAAGACAATACTCAAATAGTACAACAAAGTCTACAAGTATCGACATAAAATACTTTGCTGTCTTTTGCATTATTATTGGAAAAATTTTGCCCAAATATTTAAATAATATATTCTAGGTAGCATATTTTATGAATGAAAATTAAATTTTGTAATAAAAATTATTTATTTCCCCATTTTTCTTAAAGAAAAGTTTTATTATGTTGTGAGTTCACGTGTAAAATTGTTCTCAGCTTTAACAGGAAATATGTTTAAAAATTTTTTTTTCTAGGTACCCACTGAAGGAGCTTAATCTTTAACCTATTATATTTTTTCTTCTAAAATTATAGTAAAATATTCGGCAGCAGTTTGCACATCCAATCAACTGTAAAAATTTCGGCAGAGTAACCACAGAAGTAAAATTTTTTTTTACCTTTACGGTTTTCAAACAGTTGCAACTAGTATAATTATAAAACCACAGAACGATACGGTTTTTTAACCATTTACAACCACGAATATGTTTAAACAACCATCAATTTTTGAAAAAAATAACAAATTAACAAATTATTATTTAACCATTTTTCCGAAAAATTTCGAATACTGAACTATTAAGATAAGCAGACTTAGGCTTTTTTGTTTCGCGTAATTGATTTTTATATATTATTATTTAAGTGTTATATAGGCCTCCGCAAAGAATTTTTTTTTATTGTACATGCATTTTATTTAAGTTTAAATATTTTATTAAAGCTCACATTTATTTCTGCTTGCCCAAGAGTTTAATGAAGTTGTCAGAACTCTTTAATTGTTTTCACCATAGAAATAATTCAAATAGGTTTAAAAACTAATTTAGCTTTTCGACAATTTTTTTTTTTAAATCCATACTTATTTTTATTAATTCAATTACAATGAATCCTTTTTTCTTAACCTTCAGATAAAGACTAGATTATAAAAATTAGAAATTAAATTTAAAAAAATTATAACGGAAGCAAGAAAATCTTAATTATCTTAAATAAATTCCGATCTATGTATAAATAAATAATGAAACATTAAATTTTAATAACTTGAACAATTTAATAATGATTTACACTTTTGTAACTCCTTTTTTTTAATGTATAAAATTTAAAGAAAAAAATAAAAAATAGCTTTAGTTATTCTAGATTCTGAATAATTAATAACTCACATGGATTACGTAAATTAAATTTAAACTACTTAACTTTTAAAAATAAAATTGCTTGATTTCAAAATAAACAGAGAGTGCTTGCATCAAACATTAGAAGCCTCGCTTTAATTAAATTTTAAAAATTCATATTGCTTTTTAAATACATAATAAGTTACGAACAATTATCAAATTTTTGAATTTAGTTTTTTATTTATCAAGCCAAAGCTATTAAAAATTTGAAAATTACTTCAATTAGAATAGTAGAATAAAAAATATACAAACAATCCTTAAATGAGCTTTAAAAAATATTTAATAAATTTAGAAAATCAAATTCGCTACTTTTCATGAAATTAAGATTGGAGCCTAATTGTATTATCAATATCATAATACATTTCGCAGGTCAGAGGGCTTATTTTTGATAGCATAAGTTCAAACCTTGATATTTAATGCTTGACTAGCCGATGCTCTTATTCAGACGCTGTTAATTTGCAGTTCTGAAACTTTTTTCTTAAAATTTTGAAACCAGTTTGCAACCTAACCTTTATTAGTAGTTTCAAATTTAAGTTTAAAATATTCTTCGCGTTTCTTCTTAATCTCACTAGAAACTCTGCGGAAAAGATATATACACATTTAAGTTCCTGCTTCTTTGCTTAGAAAAAGAAAACTATTTTAATTTAATCAAACTTATAAAAAAGTTTAAGCAAATTAAACCTTGCTCAATTCCCGTCCGTACAAATATTTAAATTTGGTTTGCACCAGAAAATATTGATTTATGTTTTACTCATTCAGTAACGACATCTGTTAACGAACTTAGTAAAGAATATTTAAATTTGTGAGGAAAAATAATTCCTTTACTAAACAATACAACAAGCTTCGCACATTTGTAGGTATAAGTTTTTCGTAATTTTCAAAAGCATGGGCAACATCAAAAAACAACCCGGTATTTAATAGTGAGCTAATTAACAAGCATTTAAAACTATAAATTTCAATTCTGTTTTTTAAATAAATGAATAATTCAGAAAAAAAATTGCTTTCTAAATTGTACATCATGCTGAAATATTGAAGAATTTATATAGCTATTTTATAATAATATAATTTCTTCTTCGTTTTTCATCTTCGATTTGCTTACAAGATTAATTTTTTTTTTTGCACGAAAATTTGAAATATGTTTTTGATATACAAACAGGAAATAAAAAGTCCAAAAACGATTTTAGTTCTTTCAATAAAAAATCCAAAGACAAAATATTTCACATACTTTTCAATAAACATAATCTTATTACACCGAAAAAGTTTTGCAGAAGATTTAACTTTAAAATAACAATTAGGAAAGTAATTGTTGAGATGTTCTTTTATAGAATTTAGTTCAATGCCCCTTTTTAAATTTTAATTGAGATTATGATAATTATATGATAATTTAAGCATTTTTCTTTTGATAATTATCACAATACTGAAGCATATTCTTTAAATTGTTTGCATCAGAAACTTTTTATAGTGTTACCATAATTTCTAATTTCAAAATATAAATACTTTATTATATTGAACATTTCGAAATTATTACCAGTTACATCAAATTAAAAGTTTTAGTTTTGTGAATTTTTGCATGAAAAATTAATTTTTTTAAAATTTTAATACTTACATCTTGTTTTTGACTAGTTTTTAAAATATAAAATACACTATCTATATTACTATTTAGATTATTGCATTAACAATTTGCTCAGTTTTTACAGATTAATAAAAAGCAAAACTTACTATTCATAGACTTGTGGGCTTATATTTAAACCATTCCAAATTATTTACTTTTTAACTTGAAATTTTACTTTATTTTCATGAAATACTTATTCAGAAATGGAATAAACACATTTTAAAGGCATCCATCAATTAAATAGAGAATGGAAACAAGACTTTGTTTTAAAATTAATAAAAGTATCTTACTCAGAAGGTAACGTTTCAATAATTATAAATCATATAAAGAAATTTTTATGTAATATGCTAGAGAATAAGCGTAATTTTCAAAAATAATTTCTACTTTTTCAAACGTTTGTAGAAAAAGTTTGATCAAAATGAATGGAAATAAATGTATGATCATTCTGTTTCTGTCTCTATGGGAACATCAAAAAGCTCAGTAATTTTTAATGAAACGCTTTGATAATGATTTTGGTAAAATTAAAAAGAAAATATGACTTTATGATGTGTAATAAATTTTGTAAATGCGGCAAAATTTCGTTAGTATCATGATACCACAGATCACAACATAAAAAGCATTTATTCGGCTAAATTTACTTTTCACTTTTGTATTTTTGACTAAATGTGTGTTTATATAAACAATAATTGTGAAATCCGGAATTTTCAGTAAACCGTTATAAAACTATCAGAAAAGTTACCAAATAAATGGTTTATATACCTCATATTTTGGTTTTATTAACAAAAACTAAACTTTTTTAACCTGAAATATAATTACCATACAGTACGAAAGTTAATCAAAATTTTTCTTCGTTCAAATGATTTAATATTCTGTTTTTCTTATGTACTTAATTATAAAAATACTAATATCATGAAAGCTACGGACTTAAAAATTCTAGTATCTAAGTCTACAACTTTACCTACATTTTACAGCTAATAGCTCAATCCGAAATTAAAATATTTACATTAATTCCCTGCATTTCTATTCCACGATCTAAGCTAAAAGCTAACTTTCTCATTGCACCCAGGAGTCGATTCCTAATGTCAGGGAACAGGTGGAAGGTCTCTACTCTACCACCCTCTTCGGAATAACCACATTCTTCACTCTCCAATGAGTGTAATGAATGTCAAGGGATTGATCTGCTCTGACCAGTTCATTCTCTGGCAGAGGCTTCATTAGGAACTAATTGCAAGCAACAACTCCCCCAAATACCCAGAAATGCTGAGTCACGGATTTCTGACCGAATGGATGCCTGTCTATCCATAGAGCGGGTGGTTAAAGGGAGAGTAGTTGTTTGTCAGAGACAACCACTTTGTGTGTTTACTTACAGTGGGTGGGTGGTTACGAATGATTGGCATTGGCCAGTTGATTGCCAGGTGGTGAAAGGTCTAATGAGGGAATGATTGTCTCTGTTCCATTAACATTCATCATTATGATATGTTTTAGGGGAATGATGTTATGGTTATTTGGTTCCATGCGGTTTGGCGCCTAAAACGCTGTCTAACATAAAATGTGTATGGTATATAGGTTAGAATTAATATGTAGATGATTGTAGGCTTTCTGGCATGATATGGTATATAAGTCCAAGTTGATAGATATAGTTTCGTTATTTGATTTGTGTTTGACTAAAAATAAGGAAATAGATTTAAGATGCGATTTTAGGAATAAATGTACATAGTTTTGAATAATACATATCTTATGTTGTCTAACATAAAATGAGCATAAAGCATACATAGGAATTGATATGTTAATCATAAGCAGGGTTTCTATCACTGATATAGCTTATAAGTCCAAGTTGATAAATATTGTTTCGTTATTTGATTTGCGCTAGAAATAAGGGGATAGGTTTAAGATTAGATTTTGAACGGTACACATTTCAGATAATTTTGAACTGTTAATATTTAAGCTGTCTAATATAAAATGAGCATAAAGTGTATGTATGAATTGATATATTAATGATTAGCAGACTTTCTAGCACTGGTATGGTTTATAGGTTCAAGTGGAAGGATAATATTTCATTATTTGTTTTATATCAAACTATTAATAACAAGATTTTAGAAGCGAATTTGCTCATAAATGTAAATAATTATGAACATCTTACACATACATACATCAATACACATCTTATGTAGTGTAACGTAAAATAGGCATATAACATATATAGGAATTGATATGTTAATGATAAGCAAGCTTTCTATCACTGATATAGTTTATAGGCCCAAGTTTATAAATATTGTTTCGTTATTTGATTAGTGTCTGACTAAAAATAAAAAGAAAGTTTTGGGAAAAAATTTTAGGAATAGATATAAATAATTTTGAATAATCTATATTATATGTTGTCTGACATAGAGTATATCAGGGTTTATTAGTTAAACTAAAGTTTTAGATGATATCTTTTTAGCACAGATATGGTACATAAATCTAAGACGATAGAAATTGTTTCGTCCTTTGATTCATGTTTGACTATCATCATTGCTCAACCACAGCTAAGTCTCATTTTTAGGGGGAAAAGGAATAATTTTTATGTTAGATTTTTTGTTCAAAGAGAAATAAATTAAATAATAGATTTACAATATATTTTATTAAGTAAAGTATTAAATGAGCATGCATGATATATCAGTTAGTGTAAATAAATAGATGATTAGCAGATTTATTTAACATGGTTGTAATATTTGATCCCAAGTTTATAGATATTGTTTTATTTTATGAGCTGCGTTTGAGTAATTTCAATGATGTAGTTTTAAATTGGATTTCTCATGCAAATGTAAATATTTTGGAAAAAATCCATGTTCAATATAAATATAGCACTGCGATATCAAGACTGTTATCAAGCAAAAAAAATACGCTTGTTTAAAATGTGTATACTTAAGTTTAACTTTTACAATAAGTAAGCTTTTCCCCCATATGTATTATATACTTCGACTTTATTTGTCTTGCACGCAAAACATTTCTACGTTACCCTCAATTTGTCCCCAGTTATTCTTTCTTTTCTTTCTTTTCAACTGTTAACCACTCTTTTGAGCTAGTTTCCATGCTTTTTATGGCAATTCTATTTTTTTCTTATTTATTTGTTTAACTGTTTCAAATAAAAGTAACTGCAGCAAGACTCTCTCAATTTTCGTTTTTGATTTTGTATATTGTCATTTTTTAATTTCCTATTGCTATGTTTTTTTTTTAAATTTTTTTATTTATTTGTGAAACAGTGTTTTCAAAAGTCTTTCATTATGCGGAAAAAGTCACAGCTTACACTTGAGGCAAAACTTTAATTCAAACTTCATATGCCACCAAACCAAGCATATGTATCTTGATTATAGAACAGTCAAATAAATAACTTAAATTTTTAATTTGTTTTTAAATTGTCAATTTGGTGAGACTTTTTTATTTTTATGAAAACTATTAAAATGAGTAAATAATTTAAATTAATATCGGAGAACTTAAATTAAAATCAAACGAAATTTCTAAAATAAGCATGTTAACAAAAACAGTACTTCTTCATGGGACACACTGCCCTTCTAACATACTGGAGCCTTTCTGTAATCAGTGGTACAACAAAAAAACTGACTGCCCAGAGACCCCATAAGGGGAGTCAAAGTAAGAAGAAGAAAAATGCCTCAAAAATTCAAAGATTAAAATAGAAAAGAAAATCGAGAGAAACACAATTATTGAGTAAATAATTCAATGAGTAAATAATTCTAATAGTCAGTAAAAATTCCCATTTATTGCAAATATTTATGAGCCCTAATATTGCAGTGTTGGAGTAACTTTTAACATATTGAAAAATTAGATCACAAATTCTCACGAAACTGTGACTTTTCTATATTGATGTTTTATGCCATTTTCAGTTTGGCTAAACTTGACCTAACGGTCCATAATTGTTACAAACTTACAGCAGTTATGAAAATAGCATATTATCTAAGAAAAGCTTTATTTATTGTTTTAGCTGAGTCTTCGAAAAACAGTCTTAGTTAGAAGCATCTCCTACATTCCATACTTCTTTAACCCGTAACTTCGATGACCTTTCCTTGTTACTTTTACATCAAAATTTTGAAATTTTTAAAAATATAACTCTTAAAATCTCATATTTCCAACAATACATAGTATCTACTTACTATCGGGCCAACTGTTTTCCCTCTTTACGTAAAGCAAATGCGGTTTAGTTCTATCAAAAAGTCCTCTGTGAAGGCTAGTTAGTTCCAATGTTTGATTCAGGAGTTCCATTGTCTTCTGAGTTGGCCTTGAAAATTACAACGCACCAGAGTTGAACACTAATAGTCGTAAAATGAGAATCAGGTCTGCTGTAAAACGCCAATTATAAAATAAAATAAAATAATGGATTTTATCGCGATGATGTTGTTAAAACGTTAAATGTTTTCTTAACCCTTTAACCTTCTTCAACCTTATTTCGAGTAGGGATGTACTGAAACCTTTTTGGGATTAAGATAAAAATATTCAGTTTGTTTAATTTGAAATTTATTTTAAATTTAGGACCACTTTTTTGTGATAAGTATAATGACCACATTCCATTAGGTTTTAAAAAATAGAAGAAACTTAATAAATTTTATTTTTCTTTTAGTCATAAGATAAATTTTATAACTGCTTCAAACTGCAAAAGGAATTATACATTAAAATTTTTTATGCATTCCCTATAAACTAATATATTGTTACCAATTTTATTAAAACGTGCTTTATCTGTTACATCTAGTCAATAACAAATTGCATATCAAATTAAAAGTGGTAACTATTCTTGCGGTAACTTAGTGGTAACTATTCTTGCCTTATTACCTCAATCATAATTACTGAAATTAGAAAGGGTTAGTAAAATTTGAAAACAGGGTGAATTGTTCTCTTGCAAAGCTGTCACAATCGTAAAAATATTACATATCTTCAGGTGTAAAAATAAACCTTCCTTTCTCCCTCTGGAACTAAACATACACGTGGCAAGTGTCGTCAAACTAGACGCATTGTCATAAAAACAATCTCACATTACATTCTCAAAACACCCCAAAAAATTAAAACGTCACTTCTTTTCCAACTGGGAAAAGCATTTTTAAAATAGTCTCTAGAAGAGGACGCAAATAGAAATTTCGAATTTTCTTTTAAATTTTCCTTTCATCTCGATATGAAAATTAACAATGAAAGATATTTTAAAGATTTAAATATCAATAACAGTTTTATTTTTCACCCTACAAATAAAAATGAAAGAGAGAAAAATGAGGATCGTTATAAATTATAATTTATACACTGTAAGAAAATCTCGGATCAAATTACGGTATAAAATACTGGCAGTTGATATGCATCATTTATAAAATCCATTTTTACCGCAAATTGTTATACAGTAATGTTTATTTATTAGTGATTTTATGGTTACTATTACTGTAAAAATTACGCTTTATCAGATTTTTGCTTTATTCTTTAATATATTCCGTTAAAAATGGATTTCGCACTATAAATTACTGGCACCCTGAGTGCCGGTACTTTTTACCGTAATTTAATTCAGACTTTTTTACAGTGTATTCGACCAAAAAAAGAATAAAGTTTTAACCTAAAATGGAAAGAAGTTTTGTAAAACTCTAAATTTTTGAATTTACTACATTCAGCTTAAAAATTCGTTTTAAATTAATTTTAGTTTCATTTTTTAGCTGAACCTTTCAATTTACATTTTGCTTTTAATTTTTGTCATAGTGAAGTGAATTCCCTTACTTTGCATTTCAATTTCAGTTCCGTTCTTAGTAAAATTACGAAGCTTGAAATAATTATTTTAATTAAATACAATAAAGAGAAATACTTTTTCCATCATAATCTTTTATAGTTTTAATTCTTATTAAAAAGCATATGTTCTGTCGCTGTAGTTGACGAGCTATTCTTTTAAGAAAGCTAGCAATATTGCGAAATAAAGTCATATTCATTGTTATGAAAATAATGAAAGAAAGTACTGCGCTTTTTTAAATATATTCTATGGATAAAATAAACAAATGGAATAAGCTACAATTGAGCGAAACAAAACTTGTTTTTCAGCAATATGCTATACCTTTAATAATGCACTACATAACTTGAGTGAACGCAAATTGTATTTCAATGCCGAAATTTATTTTCTAAGAGATATCAATGATGAGAGAGAATTTTATATGAAACGCAAGACTATTCTATATGGTATAAAATTTTTGACTCCAGTTATTATGTAATAGTATTATGGAAATGAAATTTTGAAATATTTCCATAATAACTTTATTCACATTATGAAGGGAAAATATAATGCAATAATATTAACATCAATAGCATAGGTATTTCAAAACGATTCATTGCTACTAAAAACATTTTTAATATATTTCACTTAAGCTCGTAAAAATGAGTGAAAATAATTGTCATTGATTTTGGTGCGAATAGCGGAGATATTAATGCACTTAGTTTTCTCAATTATGCAAATGTTTTTTTTTTTCATAATTTTATTTTTGTAATTTAATATCACTGCTGAACAATTTCTTTTGTTTCATGGATACAAATAACTGATTTTGCCTAATTAGAGTGTGGGTACATCAAATCTGAAATTAATTTTGCTCCTAAAGCCACAGATTTTTTTGAAATTACATTTTCAGTCTGTTTTTTTGTTGAAATATACTAGTTTAAAATAATGCTTAAGGCACATCATCAGGATTGAAATTGAATAGTAAACCATGCTAAGAAATGTCATCGTGAGCGGCTAAGGACGTTTTTCTTTTATGATTAGTTCCGAAGCTCACGAAGAAGCAGTTCAGTTCATAATAAGGCAGCGTCCCTAGTGGCGTATAAGGACATTTCTAGGATATGCAGTCTCAATCCTTCTGATGTAATCTAACTGTACTAGAAGTCCCTTGAAACATTTACACATCTCCCTGTTATATATAACGCTTTTAAACTCGTACATTTTAACAAGAGTTATAAACCGATCTCAGATTTGAAATCAGCAATCAGCTAATATCTGGTGCAAAATGCTATGCAACAGAAGAAAAAAAATTTCCCCAGTGTATTCTTGACGCGTTTGAAATTAACCTTTTGCTCACGGCTGGTACAACATGTGGACCATATGTGGTGACACAACAGAATACAACAGAATTCTTTTGGTCAAATGATTTTTATATACTCGTATGTTTATTATAAAATAATCAATAAAATATATCCTTCATTAAGTTTGATCTTCTCTATAATAATAAAACAAATTCTTCACACCCATCCGCCTCTCTGATTGAGTTTGTTTCCAATAACAAATAACTATTTTTCTCAGCATCGTTTAATCTTATGTATTTTCTCCTATATTATGCATTATTACTATACAATTTACTGTAAAAAATGTCTATAAAAAATTTAGTTATAATTAAGATAAGAATTTCAGAATGTAAAATATTTAGATATTCCCATCATACATAAATAGAAGAGTGATAATTTTTCATATATTTTAAATGTTATAATCTAGTTAAATTTTTTTCTTATTTTTATGTTTTAGGGGATATCAAAAAAAATGCCTCTTCAATTTCTATATAATTTAATTCAAATTGTTTGGCAAATCCCATGGAATATGCTTTATTTAATTTACAAGTAATTTAATTTACTTGCAATTTATTTTAAAATTTATTTATTTTCTCCATTATCAATATTTTTCGTTAAAAATATTATTACTTTAGTTGTGTAGATTGGAAAAAATGGCAAAAAATGTATAAAATAGAAATTAAGTTATGAAAATTTCAGAACATAAGATATTTAGATATTCCGATTATGAAATATAGAACAGGATTAAATATTCCACGTATTTTACATGTTATAATCTAGTTTTTTTAAAAAAATTTACATTTATGTTTCTTGGATATAAGGGAGTTATCTTATCAATTTCTATAGTATTTTATTCCAATTTTTTTGAAAACTCGTATGGAATCTGTTAGATTAAATTTATGAGCAATTTATTGGAAAATGTATTTATTTTTTCACTGCCTTCATAACCTGTCTAAAATAATTGTCAAGTTAATTAAAGAAAAGAAAAACAAAGAAAATAGTTTTAAATCAAAATAAAAAGTTTCACGAAACAGTTTTAAACAGCAATTTATTGTTTTATTGCTATTGAACTTTAACAATCATAGGTCATACAAGGTTTAAGGACGAGTTAAAATAGTTTTAAAGTTACGTTTTCAGAAAAAGCAAACCAGAAAAAATTTTAATTAAATTTTCTTACGAAACAATTTTAAATAATTGTCCATCACACTGAAGCAGTTGTGTTTTAATAAATAAAATTATTTAATGTTTAAACAGACGCCACCTATAGCGCTCCGAAAAAGTAACAAAAATAATTATTATAAATCACACCCGTCAAACGAAAATCCCAATAATTATTGTATTGCTGATTATACATAACTGTTTAAATATTTATTCGAAACAAATGTGTTACGTTTTCTTTGAAAGATAATACAATATATTCGCCGGGAGACAATGCAAGCATCCAAACTGAAACTGACAAAACAAATAACCCTCAACGAGCCTCTTCACGATAATGACGTTAAGGAAGCCCGCGTCTGAAACGCGTGTTATTCGCCTCATTGCGCATGCTTGAAGCAGACGACATGCGAGTCTCGCGTGCCGGCTGGTTTTTGGCGAGATATTTTTCGAAGTCCTATTTTGGCGACTATTCTGTCTTCGCTTGGCATCATGCGTGGCTACCGTAGCCTCTTGCGGCACGAACAACTCAGTCAGTGTCACTTGACGCGAAGTTTCAGCGGCGATGTTCTTTTGAAATAGAGAGTTAGGAAAACGAGAAAAAAAAATCGTGGAAGTTTTCCGAGAACTTTTGTTGTGTTCCTCGTATCAGGATGAACATTCTTCATTTTTTCGGGGTGCTCTTCTTTCTTAAAGGTAAGTGTATTTTTTTTGTTTTTGTCTAATATTTATTTTAATTTGAGTAAGCCATATTAATTTTTTTTTTTTAAGGATCGCTTTGAAATTGTAATTAAAGGTTTAATTTTTATTTAAAATTCTCGAAATAAGAAAATTTAACATTTTTTCAATTATTTGAAACTTCTTTTTAGAAAGATTTTTAGTTTATTTCCTATCATAAATAATAGATTTTTGATTTATTTTTCATAGCTCTAATTTCTATTTAATTTTATTTATTAGCTGTTTTATTTGCAAAAACCAAAAAATTACATTCTAATATTTGTTTAATCTCAGTTTGGATATTTTGTTCATGTTTGTTAAATCCATAGTTAACGAAAAAAAGTAATTAAATTAATAAGAAATTTAAAATAAAATTTAATTTAATTATAATTAGGTTTGAAAAATTTTATGTACATATCACATTTTACTTGAATACTTTTTTTGATATTTTTACTTCATAGATTCAAAATATTATTGATTTTTTTGTCACTTATCCTAATTTTAAATAACAAAATATAACGCGTACTGTCGAAACTAATTCTACGCAAATATCTGTGTGATAGCCTATTCAAATTTATTATTACAGCATAATTATTTTTAAGGTTTTTTCCTGTTATAGTTTAATTTAAAAATGATATCGCTATCAGTATTTTTTGCACTTCAAAGAATCCATTCATATTATGTTATAAGTTCTAATATATTCGAAACTTAATTAGTTTTTAATATACAAATTTTGTGTAACAATGTTTTGATATCACTTAAGCAAACCTTCTTTGACCTCCGCATTTTACGACAACAAAAACAAAATCAATTTTATAGTACAAATTAATTAATCTATCAAACAACAAAATTACATTATCTTACTTCTAATGTTCAAATTAGAATATTTAGGATATAATATCATTTTACAATTGAATAATGGACATTTTGTGAGAACAAATAATTAAATAAAAATACAATTTAGACTTTTTACATATTTTATGGGAAAAAAATAAAACTTGAGTAG
Source organism: Parasteatoda tepidariorum (assembly GCF_043381705.1). Taxonomy (NCBI): domain Eukaryota; kingdom Metazoa; phylum Arthropoda; class Arachnida; order Araneae; family Theridiidae; genus Parasteatoda; species Parasteatoda tepidariorum. The sequence continues at coordinate 46,159,345 of NC_092207.1, read as the reverse complement.
TGTTGTTTAGTGTTCACCCGAGAACTTATTTACGATACTACTTTAGGTAGTCTAATTTTTTAAAACAAATGTTATGAAATATTTATCTATTAATATTTGTAATTGTCTTTTTAATTATTCACTCTACGTTCTATTTTTTTTTAATTTCTTAAAAGAACATTTTTGGTATACTTATACATTTTTTATGTATTAATGTATCATTCAACAATTTTTAAAACTGAAATTATCTTAAAAACCTTTAAATTTAAACTAGACATTAAATTTAAATCAGGAGAATTTAAAATAAAGTCTATAAATTAAGGACAAAAATCTAAAGTAATTTATGTATGAGATAAAAAAGATATTTTTCATATTTTGTAAAAAAAAATCTAAGTAAGAAAAATTTAATATTCAAAAAAGCACCAATCTTATCCTATTCAGAAACAAAAAGTCCTCAGTTTAAACTAATGACGAATGAAATGTTGTATTTTACATGACTTTAGTTTTTAAAACATGATAAATGACTGTAGAATTAAAAGAAATATTATTTGACTGTTCAAAAACATGACGAACTAAATTTTATTATAATTTCAGCTCATTTAAAAAAAAATATTTTTAACATTGTATTATTTATTGTTATACGTGCAATTCGTAAAACTAGGATCTAGTTTCCCCCGTCATTTTAACAAGCAAACTACCTGTATAATTGTTTCTCCTCAAGCATATGTTATATGCGGAAAAACTCTCAAATGAGGAAGTGCTATCAGAACTAGTTCGGACACTATTTTGTTTAGATATTTTACACATATATAGACTATTGAAACAATATTTTGACTGCACGCAATAGTTAGAACTTTTTGCTACAAACAAGTAAGATTTTCAAAATTCAATAAAACAAGCTATCGTTATGATACAAATTTGAAGTAAGTTATATACTGCATTTTGCGATTTATAAAAATATTTTCACTTCTTAAAACTTAAAGAAATAATATAAAAAAATTAAGAAATTTATTACATAATTTAAAGCTACTTTAATATTTTATAGTTTTATCTATCGATTTCCGTTTATTTTCTATATTTTTTCTCCATCACTTTTTTTAATCTGATTTTTTAATTGAGTTGAAACTTGAGTTAATGCATCAGTTTTTTAACTCTAGTAATTCTCGCATTTTTGTATTTTAATTAACCTCGAAGAATTAAAAAAAATATGACTCGAAATTTACTCTAGCTTTATTTGATCTTCATAAAAAATAATAAATTTTAAAAACTACCCTTAAATATCAGAAATTAAAATTTTTCCAAAAACAATAAAAAAATTTGTTTATTAACTAAAAATAATTTTACTTATCCTTAAATAAATTCTGTCCTCTGAAAAATTTATTTCCATTCCTTAAATTTTATTCTAGGCCTCTTTTTGTTTCTTTTTTTCCTTTCATTTTCTTTTTATTTCTTACTCCTCCTTTTATATTTCGTTTCTGTTTACATTTCTATTTTTTCCTGATAATTCTATTCTGAAAAGCATAAATAATTTTTTTTAAATATTATAATTACTTATAAGATTAAAAAATTCTATGAGGTAAATTGTTTTGTTCCTATTATTATTTTTTTACAAACATTTTAAATTTTAAAAATTCTTTTTATTGTTCTACAATCAACATGATAAATATAACAAAACACTTTCGCAGTTGGTTTCTTAAATGGCATTTGACTCAAAGACAGTCAAAAACTCGATATATATGTATACAAATATAGTAATTTGTCCCTTTCGAACAATATTTAAGAAAATTAATATGCTTTTTTTCTTTTCCTTTTGAAAAAAATATTAACTTAAAGTAAAGAAAAGTTTTGTTGTTTTTTTTCACTCAATTGCATAATAATCTTATACACATAAGAAGAAAATCTCATATTAAGCAACGATATTAAGATAGAGCCTATTTTATTAAATTTACAAAGTAAAGTTATAATACACGGTAAAAACTACTTTGAATAAGCAATGTATAAAAAATACTTATATGTATTTTTTGTGTTTTATTATATTATTTGTTATTTATTTCCTCCATTTCCGCTGTCAGGGAAAGTAAATAAAAGGCAACCAAGAAAACCGAAAACGGCTAAACCATACAATAAAGTGATATATTTTGCGAGGAATGTAGTTTATGTACAAAGGAGCAAAATGTTACACTCAATTATTAATATTTCATTTTGGACAAATATACAACTTATAAGAAATGCGTTTTCCCTTTATTCACGAATGAAGAATTTTGAAGAATTAATGCTTATGCATTATATAAGCATTAGATTAACTCATAGATATTCTAATTTTTTCTTCATTAGAAAATTTTTCGATGTAAAGGGATTTTTTTTTTTATTCTTAATACTTAAAATATAGAAAGCGTAATCTTCACGAAACCAAACAAATGGGGTAGATCTGCTTAGATATCAAACTTATATACTTTAAGAAATAATCAAATTAATAAAAATTTCCTTTGTTATTTTTAAATCGAGAGGCTCAATAGCTATTCATTTATCAAGTTTCCAAAAAAAAATTTGTTGGAATTCAAAAAATAAATTAATTTTAAATGAGCATTTAAAATGACAAAAATAGGTTTTAAATTTAGCTACTAAACATTTTTTCTCTAATAACCATTGAGTTTCTTTATCTCAGTATACTTCCCAACTTCATTTAGCAAAATATTTGGTTTTAATTATTGTTGATTAAGATACCTGCAAGTGACGTAGTGTGGGTATCTCGATCCTGATTTGTTGTTGAAACGTAGCATATGTTCACGTTAGCAAATGTTCTTTCCTTCCGATTCTGAGTCAGCCAAGTATTCATTCTCTAAAGTGACACATTCTATATTCTTTCACAAAGAATTTAATTATTTTACTATAAATTTCTTACTTAACACAAAGACAGGCATGAAGCCGTGTAGAACATGAGCAAATTATTTATAGAACAAAGTTGCCAGGTACGCAAAACAAAAATATATCACAGTTACAATAAAATACATAAGCAAGAAATAAATCTAAGTAAGTAAAAGATTTATGCAAGAAGGAATTATATTTCAACTAATTCGATCTGCGATAACGAGTTGTATTTAATTAACCTCACGTTAATTGTCACTCTAACTCATGTTGAAAAACTTAGCGAACATGTCATTTTGCTTATAAACGAGCAGCTAGCACCAACGCCAATGATCACCTGTTGGGTATCCGTGATTTTCTTCTTTTTGAATTGCAGGTACCTAATTGTGTAGGTATTTTTTAGTCTTATCTTAGCATCATATTAAAGTTTCAACAATTTTACACTCATAATTATGGTCTCGATATCATAAAAATGTGAAAAAATTTAAACTATTTGGTTGGTACTTAATTTTTGTATACGTTGCAAAATTTAAAAGCATAGATTATTATATATTTATTTAAAAAATATAAAGTTTAATCTTCCCAATTCGTCAAATTTTCCCAAACCACCAATTCAACAAACCTAATATTTTATCGTATGACTAATTTCTCGAGAACATTTCGTAATAGTCTTTAACTTAAAAGGAACCAATAACTGTTTATAAACATAACCACAAGAATGAACATTCTGTCAGTGTTTTTAGTTTAAAAGTAATCAATTATTTTATCTAAAAATAGCATTATTATATGCAAATAAGTCAATATTCAGAGAAAACACCAAAATTAAACTATTCCACAAATTATGTAACCTCTGGATAAGTTTACTTAACAATTGATAACATACAATAAACTACAGTATTTAAGTATGTGGAATATTTATATTAAAAATTAATATCCATTAAGACATAGAAGTATTATGGTTGTAATTTTCAGTTATGTTGCAATTTTTAAAAATATCAAGTTTCAAACAATGCTCTAGACCTTGATTTTAATATGATGGTGTCCTAATGTACATTCTAACGATAATAATTAAATTGAAATTTTATAGTAAAGAGAATTTTTTTTACTCAACTTGTGAAATATCCATCCATTAGTTATTGTTGTATATTAAAATTCTTATGGATATATTCCAATATATATATATAT